>NC_133533.1:81329440-81419778 GCF_048544455.1 Silene latifolia
GTGTATGAACATGAGCTACAAGATGTTTAACATTTATCCCAATCGACATGCAAAAGTCATTAAAAGTCTGTGAAGTAAATTCACCAGCATTATCAAGACGAATATTCTTGATAGGTGTATCTGGAAAATGCGCTCGTAACTTTATTAATTGAGAAAGTAATCTCGCAAACGCCAGGTTTCGAGTTGATAACAAACATACATGGGACCATCTAGTCGATGCATCGATTAAAACCATAAAATATCTAAATGGTCCACTTGAGGGATGAATTGGTCCACAAATGTCCCCTTGTATTCGTTCAAGAAATGATATCGATTAATGATTAATTTTAGCTGGTGATGGTCGTATAATCAATTTTCCTTGCGAGCATGCACAACATGAAAATTTATTATGAAACATCTGCTGGCTTTTTAGTGAATGACCACATGAACTTTCAATTATCCTTCGCATCATCGTAGAACCGGGATGGCCTAACCGGTCGTGCCAAATAGTAAAGTTATCAGTAAACTTCTGGTTTACCATAACATTTGTTTCAATCAAAGCAATATTTGTGTACACTACTACAGATACAGGCTATAACAACGGGTAAAACCGTTGTAAAAACAAAAAGCGGACGTTGTTAAAGCGGCCGTTGTAAAAGGTATTTACAACGGTTAGGTTATTTACTTAAACCGTTGTCGAAAGTATTCACCACGGTTAAAAGCCGTTGTTGTTGCGTGTAAGCCGTTGTGGAAAGTGTTTCAAAAATTTGGTGGGAATAATATAACAACGGTTGTCATATGTATAACCGTTGTTGTAACTTTCCCTCCAAAATTGTGAAGACTTTTAACAACGGGTATATGATACATACCCGTTGTTGAAATTTGTAGTAACAACGGTTCTTAGTTTAAAACCCGTTGTTGTAATTTTCCCTCCAAAATTGTGAAGACTTTTAACAACGGTTCTTCGTTTAAAACCTGTTGTTGAATATTATGCGCGGTATTTGTGAAAGGTATTCACAACGGTTTTTTTTAGTAATCGTTGTGAAAGGTCTTCACAACGGTTTTTTTTAGTAACCGTTTTTATTACGAACTCCTAATGTTTTTAAAAATTAAATTTGTTTCATGCCATTCAAAAACTCGCATATATCAAAGAAAGACCATATACCAAAGACAAAGATAAATCACAAATTTGGGTTCATCGAACTCAATAGATTCAATTCAACCACAAAGATCATCATATATATATATATATATATATATATATATATATATATATATATATATATATATATATATATATATATATATATATATATATATATATATATATATATATACTTACAAGGAGTTAAATTTACATGAACTAATCATTCCCTAACTTCAACAAAAAATTTACTAATAAGTCGATCTAAACTCGAGTATCATGCATTTCTATTTTCTAAGACGTATTTGCCCAACATGTCCCTTACCTCGTCTATATCTACACTTGAGTACTTCTTTGAATCTCTTGTGACGGGTTGATTACATATCTGCGGAAAAACAAAGACAAGACATTATTGTAACAACATCAAATACCGCATAGCAACATCATGGTATAGCAGCAAGCAAGACAACATCGCTCTAATTTAAAAAAAGTAATAAACACATTATTAAATTACTAACCTTTTCTCGAATAAGGATATATCTTCGCATAATAATCTCCAACATGAACCGACAAACGTAGTATCCACATTGTATGCTATCCCATTTAGCGAGGGCCTATTATTACATAAAAACAAACAGACGAGAGAAGGCTCACATCGGAATCTTGAACTTTAGGTATTGTATTAGTATTAAACATGATTTGTGCACTTAATGTATTGTATTTGAGCACGTACCCCTGTTATCGTAATAAAATCGGGGCCATCATCGAGAATCTTTCGTGGGTTGATCGATCGTTAGCTCTTCTCTTCTCAAAGGCCCTTTTTTTTTTAAAAAAAAAGGAGGCGTAAAACTCATTTTTTTAGGGACAAAAATGAGTTTTTTGCTATAAATAAAAATTGAAACTTAATGTTATTATAAATAAATCAGTATTATAAACTTACTTATTAATCAAGCGCTTAAAAGTCTCGCTTGGTTGATTATGTAAAGAGTCCAACCAAAAAACTTTCTTCTTTGTCGGCATGATGGCTGCTAGCACCCAATGAGTCCTACATCAAGAGACATCATCATTATTAACAAGTACATATATTAGTTATGAAAATGCAATTGTAGAGGGAAATGTAATATTAATTTGTTTATTACCCTTTTTCATTATAAGGGCAAAAATCGCTTCTTGGTTGTCGCCAATTCTTTGAGCAATATAATCTACCCGATCTTGAACGAGAATTCGGAATAAATAAAGATAAAACATAGGGGCACAGAATCCGTATTGATCAGATGTAATCTTCTTCTCGGGGATCACTCTCAATTTCAATATCCTACATTATTACGGTATTAATTCCGGTATTTAAAACACTATCTAGTAGTCAGAATATTAGAATATGAAATTATTTATTAAGAAACTTACTTCATCCAAACAAATAGGTGTTGGACATCAATCTGGTCTAGGCCAACCCAAATGGCTAGCATATCCCATGACATAAGTGCTTCGCGCTCAACACCTAGAATATCCTCCTCGAGCGGAATAACTATCAATTTCTCGGTGGCTATGCGACGGCTAGCCTCCTCATGCAGTTTCCTCATCGTCACCGTTCTTACTTTTTGCATGTAATCCTTCCCAAAATATTGTGAGTCGTTTAAACTCCTAACTTCTTTCAGGTCGGGGAAATAATGATTCTTTGATTTTGTGCTACTACCACCAGCCTACACATATAGATAATTAAAATAATAAAAAATCCAAAGGTAACATATCCTAGTTGGAGTAATAAAAATAAAAGCGTACTTAACTAAATACCTTATCAACCTGCTCTTTCAATGATGAGGTAGTAGTAGAAAGTATGATTTGGGGACTTAGGCTTATCAGTCTTTTTTGTCCCCTACACAAAATTACCATGCATGCTTTTTAGAAATACAGACAAAATATAAGGGAGCGAGGTTTTTAAAAAAATGGAGAAGTTAATTAAATACCTCATCAAGTTGTTGTCTGGACGAGGTAGTTGGCATGTCCGGGGACTTAGGCTTATCCGCCTTAGCCGGCTTTTCTGTTCCCTACATACAAAAAATTTCCATGCTTTTTAGAAATACAGAAACAAAAAAAATTAAAGGGAGGTTTTCATAAAAATGGAGAAGTTAATTAAATACCTCATCAAGTCCCCGGACATTAGGCTTTTCCGCCAAAGCCGGCTTTTTTCTGTTCCCTACAAAAAAAAAATAACATATAAATTTAACATATAAAAACATTCAACAATTAAAAATGTAACATATATATAAAGGTATTTCTTCTAACCCCAATTGCTTTGGTGCGAGGCGGAGACGACCGAGCCAAGTAGATGTGAGTTTCGAGCCATTGGATGAAACTCCCAACCGCATCTCCTAGAATGGTAATGTCGTCACGAATCGGGACAGCGTTGAAAGTTTTCATGGCCTGGAAAGACTGTAGTTATCTCTACTTTTCTATGATTCGGCAAAATTTTTTCGCCATGAACTACTACGATTACTTGCTTGATTTGGTGTGCATTTCTACGAGACCTCGGCCAACACGCACATATGGATTTTCGAATTTAGGGTCGACAAGAATAATCGGCCTCTTGTTTACGGCCTGAAGAATATACACATACATTATTATATCCCAAAATTTAATAGAATTCATATAAATTTAACTAATTAAACACTTCATGCATACCTTATTGAAAACAGGGAACTGACTTGAAGGGGATGTATGCTGTTTTCCATCAACCGTTTTCTCAAGTTGCATCTCCTTTTCGGACCCATTATTTACCTAATAAAATTAACCAATGGCATGATGTCAGAAGTTATAGCATTAGAGTGGCGGGGAACACACCCCCGATCTTACCCAAAAAAAGAAAAGAAAAATAAGGAAGTATTAGGTACCAGATCGGCTTTAGTTGTTACAACTTGAAGCATTACGTACGATCTTTCTGAATCTCGTTGACCGATACTTCCTTCTCATGTATTGCCAAGGTAGTAGCGGCCTCTTGACCAATCTGTTGTACCTTATTACCCCTTTTATAAATGACATCCTCCATCATCTTCACTTCTTCTTCGGAAAGCTTGCCTCAAAGCATTCAACTTTAGTAGTACGGATGCCATTAACGAAGTGCGTGCCAAGAATGTAATGTTTCAGCAATTTTTATTCCAACAATAACATGTGAATTGAACTTAAATGAAAATAATAGAATAAATGGTACAATGTCACCTTCTCGAGACTTAGTCTTCCTTTTCTTCTTTATCGGGGCAGTTGTCCCATAATATTTCGTTACTCCAACTGTAATGGGACGCCCCTCAAACGACCGGATGTTCGGGTCGGCCGATCGCTCTAGCAAGAACGTCATTACGATCCGGGAGTGAATTTCCCTTCTTCTACCTCTTTCAATACGTTGTCCTATAATATATTAAATAAACTTCAAATTATATTTGTGACTAAAATAATAAAGTTAGTAATGAACTCGTCTTAATAAAATAATGCTTACTATGTTGGCCAACACTTCCTCATCATATTTGTCACGTGACCGGGATCCTTTAGGCGTGTGCCCTTCTTTATAAGTTACATGCCGATCCAAGTTGGTCACTCCCTTTGCCACCTACACATTAACATGGTAACATTTATACATGTAAATGTGTATCAATGCAAGTCCAAGTGTGATTAAAAAAATAAAGTCTCACAGGCCGGGGAATAATGCATGCTACTTACGAGGTTCTCTTCTATCTTTTTCAGAATCGCCTCGAGAACCATACCATTTCCCCTTATTGCATGAAATGTTAGCACGATTTCTTCTACTAACGACCTTCAAATAATTATATAAAAGCGCAAGTAGATGAGATAATAAAAAGATTATATAAAGGACTCATTAATTAAAAAAATGATAGGTAAATCGTTAAAAGGCGAGGATATTTAACCTGAAACTTCTCAGTAGTTCTCATCTCTTTGAAAAGATCCCATTGTTCCTGACTGATGGTGGGACACTTGTTTGCCGGTGGGCTCTTACGCATCTCCCCCGTTGCCTTATCCACATACAACCAATCCCTAGGAACGTCACACCTCCACTGCCTGTGGACATCCACTGCCTTATGCATTAAATACTTATCATGGCTTTCATCGGGTATAATAAAGGCTTCCTTTACACGAGCCAAGTATAACTCCGCCAATTTTGGATTCAAAGTTCTAACATCATCTAAATGTATAGGCACAAACTGTCTTGTGCAACATCCAATCCAACTAGATAAAAAACTCGCATTTGGACCAGTAGGGAAACCCTTCGAGCTCCATGTTATTTCCATCGAGTCTTTAGCGGCTATAGCTGCAAGGGCTTTCGGGCACTTCGTAGCACCCCTCTCACCAGGCTTATTATACCCAGGCTTATTATTCTTTTGACTTCTTTTCTGTTTTTCACCCATGATAATCCTAAAACCCAAATATGAATGATATAGGAAATGAACAACTTAACAACATACATGCAAAGTATTATCTAAAACCCTAAACCCTAATAGGAATAAAAATTTAAAACAACAGATTGAGCTTCTAAAATCCTAAACCCTAATAAGAGGAGTGAAGTAGATGATGCGGGATGATAAAGATAACAAAGAAGACCAAAAACAAACAGATGCATGAAAAAGAAAAATAGATGATCGTCTTAAAAACCTAATGACGAAACACAAAACTAAAGTGAACATACCTGATGATGATGATGATAAAGAGAACGAGCAGGATGATAAGGGAAGGCAACGGAATCTGGGCGTCGGAAACTGGGCGACGGTCGGCGACGAGAATGTAGAAAGTGAGGAAGAGAGAAGAATAAACTCAGGATACCAACGGTTGAACTGGTGTTGTGTGTGTTTGTGTATGGTATGCTGTATGTGTTTGTAAATTAGTTTTTATTAAGACAAAATATTGACAACGAGTTCTCAAAGAAAAACCGTTGTTATATGTTAATAACAACGGGTCAGTAAAAGTCAACCGTTGTCAAAACTTTATTACAACGGTTAAAATATACCCGTTGTAAAATATTTTCACCAAATTTGCGCCAAAATGAAATATGTCAAAAAAATCAATGACAACGGGTAGGGATACTACAACCGTTGTTGAAAGTAATAACAACGGGTAATGTAACTATAACCGTTGTTGAAAGTATTAACAACGGGTAATTTAAATATAACCGTTGTTATTGTTGAACCTTTTTTTTTTTAAAATTACTGTAATTCCATTACAGTCCAAACCTGTAACAATACATCGTAACAAGAAGCACCATATATCTTTGCAACATTATTCAGCAATTTCAACACCAGCATCCACATCTAATAATAAGATCAAGAAAATAAGACAACACCAGCATGCATGCATACTGCATATCTAAGCTACAGGATTTACCATGCCATGCAAATTTGGGAATTTTTATTTAACAATGACCATTATTTATTTACCAATAAATTAAACCATCAAATTATTGGTCTGAAAATGACTCAAAATGTTGGTCGTCCATATCACTGTGTCCTGATGAACTATCTCATGATCGGGGACGTTTCTTGGATGTCATAGTTTCTTCGTTAACCCAAATACCTTCACCATGGTCATCACGCATATAGATGCTTTCAGTGTCCTCATGATCAGTGTCAACATCGTCGAAATAAGATACAGTGGTAGAGTGATCCATTCCCTCAAAAACGACATCCTGATCATCATCACCATTATCGGATGGACTACTCCTTCTACTCCTTATAGACAAGTACAACGAGACCACTTCTTATCCATAGGATCGGTGACATAGAACACTTGTTTAGCTTGGGATGCCATTATGAAAGGATCATCCTTATTATTGCCAACCTTACCCAGCTTGACCAACGTAAATCCCATCTTATCCTTTCGGACACAATGGATGTTGTTATCAACCCTTGATTACATCGAAACAAAGGCATTGTGAAATCAATGTAATCTAGTACCAATATTTCTTGAATAACACCATAATAAAGGCATTTTCCCCAAATAGGCTTTTTATCTTTTGAAGTAGCAAAGTGCATTGCCTCAAATTCAAAACTCACACCACTATTTTGCATTGTGCTCAACTCATCTTGATCGCGGGTGTAAAAAGTATATCCATTAATGGCAAAACTGTTGTAAAAGGTGACCCTGGCATTTGGACCTAAACCAAGACGTAGTAACCTAGAAGAGATGTCATCACCAGTTTGATCGGTACACTCTAAGACAATATTCCTAAACCACTCTGCAAACGTCTTCGTATGCTCGTTAGCAATCCACTTCTCGGTCTTGTTTGGGTGATCGTATTTGAGCTCATCTTTGTGTTGTTGAATATAAGGTTGCACCTCATCTTCGTTATTTAGCACATACGTGTGTGCTAAATGCAACATTTCACGTGTCACAATTTTTTTAACCCGACCCCTAATACCTTTTCCGGTCATCCAGTCACTATGACGATTCTTAGGAACGCCAATCAACTCCTCAGGGGAGAGATAAGCGTAACAATATGAAAGAGCTTCGTCTAAAATAGCGCGTTCAGCAATACAACCTTCCGGACGATACCGATTAGATGTATAGTCCTTGTAGACTTTCATCAATCTTTCGAAAGGATACTGGTATCTCAAGTACACGGGCCCTAGGTACAAAATCTCCCTAACCAAGTGAATGGTCAGATGAATCATGATAGTGAAGAAAGAGGGTGGAAAATACATTTCCAACTGACAAAGAGAGGTTACAACGAGGTCCTACAATGAATCCGCGTCATCGGGATCGATGACTTTCTCGCATATGGATTGGAAGAAGAGACATAATCTAGTTATAGCATATCTTACCTTTTCAGGTAAAATGGAACGAATAGCCACAGGTAGTAATTGTTGCATCAAAGTGTGACAATCATGTGACTTTAACCCGGTGAGTTTTAGGTCTTGCATCGACACTAGGCTTTTGATGTTCGACGAATAACCATGTGGCACTTTAATTCCATTCAAGCATGCACATAACTCTTTTTTCTCATTCCGTGAAAGGGTATAAGCTGCTGGCGGTAAAAATGTACGATTACCTCTCTTTTGTGGTGCAAACTCTAGCCTAATACCCATCATTTTCATATCTTCCCTAGCTGCGGCGTTATCCTTTGTTTTACCAGGAACATTCAGAAGGGTATTGATAATATTATCACAGACATTTTTCTCAATGTGCATGAAATCGAGGCAATGCACGACCTCCGGTCGGCCAATATGGAAGTTTATCAAAAAATATGGATCTTTTCTTATACCCACGAGTAGACAATTTAGAGTCGCTCTTCTTCCCATAATCTATCTCAATATGCTTTACTTTCTGATAAACTTCATGCCCACTCAAAATTCTAGGAGGTTGACGAAGTTCTTGTCTTCCATTGAATGCTTTCTGCATCTTGCGATAACAATGGTCATGATACAAGAACCTCCTATTTCCCATATACACATACTTACGAGAAGACTTCAAGTATTCAGACTCGATATCCTCCCCACACAATGGACAAGCCTCTTTCCCATGAACTGTGTGCCCAGAAAGGTCGCCATAAGCCGGATAGTCAGATATTGTACACAATAACATCGCTCTCAAATTGAAAGTTTCGTTCTTATATGCATCAAATACTTCTATCCCCCTATCCCACAACAATCGCAAATCATCTAGAAGAGGTTCCAAATATACATCTATATCATTTCCAGGTTGTTTAGGGCCGGAAATTAACAACGACAACATCAAATACTTTCTTTTCATGCACACATATGGAGGTAAGTTATAAATAGCCAACACTACTGGCCAAGTACTATGTTGGCTACTCATGTTTCCGTGTGGGTTCATTCCATCAGTGGACAGCGCTAGACGTAAGTTTCTAGGTTCATTGCCGAACTCGGGATACTTATCGTCGAACGATTTCCATTGCATACCATCTGCCGGGTGTCTTAGCTTTCCATCATTTATTCTTCCTGTTTCATGCCAAGTTAACATTTTTGAATCATCGGGATTCGCATAAATCCTTATGACTCTTGGTATCAATGGAAAATACCACAACACCTTAGCCGGGATCCCTTCCTTATCCTTATAACGCCACTCCAAACATTTAGGGCAATTGGTTAAGTTTTGATATAATTTCCGATACAATATGCAATCATTTGGACATGCATGTATTTTCTCATATTTCATACCCACTCCTCTTATTAGTTTTTTCGCCTCATATGTCTTAACAGGTAGAACATTACCATCAGGAAGCAACTCCTTTATCAAGGCTAAAAAACTAGTGAAACACGTGTCGCTCATCCCATTTGCCCCTTGATATTATACAACTTCACCACAGCCGACATTTTTGTGAACTTACAACCAGGATACAGAGGTGCTTCAGACTCACACAACTTCTCATACATGTTGTTAAGGTCATCCCAATTACTAGCGTCATCACCTACATCTTCAAAAGCAATCGACTCATTATCATTCTCTTCATTATCTATAGACCCAACATTCAACTTCTCTACTTCCAACTCTTCCAACTCAAAAAACTCGGCAAACTCAGGATCATCAGTTAGCCTTTCATGTACCTCAACATCATCTTCTTCAGAGTTATTCTCTTCCTCTAAATCTCCACTTTTCTAGGTGTATTTTAACGTCCGGAAAAGCCATATAGCTAATATTACCACATCTTTCACAAGGACATGCAATACTAGAAGAACCTTTCAAATTGTTCGAAACGAATTCATAAAATTCAGCTAAACCATCCTTGTAGGTGCGGTCACTCATTATTGCATCAATCATCCAAGTTCGAGTCATTATTTTACATTCGTAATAATAGGCAACTAATTCAGAAAATACAATAATAAGCAAACAAATAAACGAAATTCAGGAAAGCAATTAAGCTAAATTATCAACAAATTAGATAATAACCCAAAAAATCCTATATCTATAAGCGTTGCTAAGAAACATATATATACCTGATTGATAAACACGATGAGGGAGAGAAGACGGTGACAACAGTGACGGACATGAAGACAGAGAGACGATCAGGGAGGAATGGAGGATGATATAATAGTAGTATTAGCTTGTGTTTGTGTTTTGTAGCGCATAGCAGAATAAAGCAATCTGTTGTTTTTAAGATTTTCATAACATTAATAACAACGGTTATTGAGTCTACAACCATTGTTAAAAAGTATTAAAAACGGGTTCTAAACAAACCGTTGTAATTACTTTTCACTAATTTTGCGCCAAATTATTAACAACGGTTAAAATGTATTACAGATTCAACCGTTGTTATTAGTTTTTATATTAACAACGGTTTTTCAAGTATGACCCGTTGTTAAAACCAATAATAACGGTTAACAACACAGAACCGTTGTAATTAAGTTTGGTAAAATTCGCGGCATCAATTCTACAACGTGTTTTGATGATTTTCGTGAATAAGCGTTGTTAAAGGGCCGTTGTAGTTGCCTGTATTTGTAGTAGTGGTAGTACAATCCACTAGAGAATGATGGTAGTTCTCCTTAATTTGCTTAATGCCTTGGGTTATACTCGTGATTAAAAGGAATTCAACATTTCTTTCACATGTTGTCTCAATATGGTGTCCATTATTTCGCATATCTTTAAAACTTAATAAATTTCTTTGAGACTTAGGAGAGTATAATGCATCAATTATTTCAATTTTTGTCCCCCAAGGTAATAAAATATTTGCTCTTCCGGAGCCTTCTATAATTATTTCAATTTAACCTAACCCTAATCCAAGAAGAGAGATGTTTATCCAAGATGAGCACGTGCCTAGGGTTTCGGTCGTGGGCTGTAAACCGTTGGGGCGTGTGAGTTGTTGTATATAAGTAACCTATCTAATCAAATATAGCTTATATTTAAATAAGATATTTTCCTATCTTAATAATATATGATTTGATTTGTTTACTTATCTAAACATCTTAAAGGTATAGTTTTAGAAAACAAATAAGATTCACTTTTATCTTATTTACCTAAACTATAATATCTTGGATTAAATTAGGAAAGAGATAAGGAATTATCTCTTGCAAATCTTGTCGCCTATCTCACGGCATCCTAGGGTTTCGTGCAAACCCTAGTTCTCTCTTCTACTATAAATACACTTGATCATTCCTTATTCAAAACAAGCTTTTCGAAATACAACAATCTTTGAAAACATATTTGAGTTTAAGTTTTAATTGTTTTATTGTTTTGCTTTTGGAAATATTACGAAAAGTCGTGCTCTTTAATTTGCTTATCTTTCTTAAGGTTACGTCATAAGATAATAGTACTTCATATTGTTTATTACTTGTTCAATTGTGTGAACACCTAGAAGAACAATCAAGTGCTTTCTTAGTAACTTAAGATAGTCAAAATCGAATATCTAGTGATATTCAAATTGAGTTATAGTTAGAGTTAACTATACGAGTTGGGTTGATAATTTTGTAATCCGGAGTAAGGTACTAAAATTATTAATCGAGAATAGTGGACGTAGGCTTCGACGTGTGAAGCTGAACCACTTCAAATATCGTGTGTCCTTGCAGTTTTCATTTTAGTCATTTCATTACGTTCATAATCATTTAGTTGATTAGTTAAAGTTTAATCAATAAACTTTAAGTAATTAATTACCTTGATATAAAATAAAAAGTAGGCATAATTTTTAAATATTCAATTCACCCCCCCCCCCCCTCGAGTATTTCGGGTGTGATAGACTCTTCAATTGGTATCAGAGCCTCGTGCTCTTGATTGGCTAACCGCAAAGAGGCTAGATCCGTCTATCTTTTTATTTTTTTATTTTAGGGTGTTGATTTTCGCAGTACACATTTTACTCAATGTAGTACACTTTGACAATTATACCCCTTACATTTTCCCCTTCATTTTCTCTCTCTAATTTCTCCCAATGTATTCTCTCTAATTTTACCCAAATACATCATAAACATACTGACATACTACGTTGGAATTTCTATTGGAAAAACTCAACCAATTGGATTAACTGATTAACATCACTGTATTCATACTACCTACTACAATACTACATATGGAGTACTAAATTTGAAAAACTCAATCAATCAATTTCTACATTCAAAGGAACGACACGTTAAAGGAAAAAGTGAAACATCAAATTAGGTATTACGCTTATATTTAGTCTACTGCTTAACCATCACCGTCACCTCCACCGCTGGTCAATTGATCATAATCCGGCAAATGTAACATATTGCGGTGATTGTCCATGTCGCCAGCGACATCCGAATACTCCAATATCCCCATCATCCCACACCAATTATAAAAATTAATTTGAACATAAACCCTAATTAAAAAAATACAAAACTATAAGAAGCCAATTAGATTAATAATATTCCTTATTTGATTAGTAAATTAAATATTTGTTCTATATTCGAATCATCGTTTATAATTGAATCATTTGAAGGAAGTTGAAGATAGTTAGGATGTAATAATAGAGAAGATAGAGAGAATTAGGGTTGATGTTTTTTTAGTAAGGGTAGAGAAATGGAAGGTTTCGTACAAAAAGTACTGTAATGAGTAAAATGTGTACTGCGAAAATAAATTTCGTTATTTTATTTTCATTCCGCTGCCTTACACGTGTGAAATGGATTCCAAGTATCTTAAGTGTCCCGTCTTTGATGGGAAGAATTATGGACTTTGGAAAAACATGATGACACACTACATAAAAGGACATGATTGGGAGTGCTGGACGATTATAAAGTACGGACCACATAAAATTTTGGTCGCATCTTCGGAAGGCACTACCTATGAGAAAAAAGAAGAAGACTATGTTGAGGCTGATTACAAGAAGGCCGAGAAAAACTCGAAAGCGATAAGCCTGTTACAAAACGGCATGACATCGACTGAATTTGATCGTTTTTCTTCTTGCACTTCGGCCAAGGAAATATGGGATGGTCTTGAATTGGCCTATGAAGGAACGTCGGTTGTAAGGAAATATCGCATTGACTTGCTGATTCAAAAATATGAACTTTTTAGAATGGAAAGGAATGAATCACTTGATAGCATGTCAGCACGATTTTCTACTATAGTCAATGAGCTCAAAAATCTTGGTAAAACTTTTAACTTCGAGGATATTGCTAGAAAAGTACTTAGGAGTCTAACCAAGAAATGGCGTCCCAAGGTCACGGTCATGGAAGAAGTAAGAGATCTATGTCTCTTCCTTATGCAGAACTTATTGGTGCTCTCATGGCTCATGAACTCGTCTTGGAAGACGATGAGGCCAAGGCCAGTAGCACTAAAAGCATGGCTTTAAAAGCTTCTGCCAAGGAAGAAGAAGATGTTGAAATAGAGGACGAGACAGTGTTATTTGCTAAACGATTCAACAAACGCATCTTCAGAAATAAACAAGCAAAATCGTTTAACAACAATAACAACAAGTTCTCTAATAAGAAAACATCGGAGTCAAAGAATACGTTTGCTAATAGAGGATGGTTCAAGTGTGGAGAATCCGGTCATATGATTAAGGATTGTCCCACATGGGAGAAAATTAAAGACAAAACAAAACGTGAGAAGATTAAGTAAGAATTCAAGCAAGTGATGATGGCATCATGTTGGGGAGATCTTGACCCTGAGGACGATGAAGCATCAGAAGAAGAAGAAGTTTCTAACCTATGTCTAAGCAACGTCAGTCTTGACCTCTTCTCAGACAATGATAAAGATAGCATGGACTCCTACTGCTGCTTCCTAGGAGATTCCGATTCAGAAGAAGAAGAGGTAAGTTATCTTGAACTTAAGTAAAGTGTTAAGAAATTGCCTAAGAATGCTTTAATTGAATATTTTGAGCAATCTCTTGACAAGTGTCACGAACAAGAAATGGAATTGAGAGACTTGAAAGAACAAATTCTCGATATTGCTGAAGAGAATCATCTCCTTAAAGCAAAGGCCAAAAAGCTCAAATCTAAAGTTACAGCTAATATAGCTACAACTTCAGATACGACAAATGGTGAGAAGAAGGCTCTTGAGTCTAAAGTTATAGCTAATGAAGCTATAACCTCAGATCTGAAACTCAACATTAAGCATCTTAAAGCCAAATTTATAGCTAGTGAAGCTATAACATTGGAATTGAGGAAAGTCAAAGAGCTTCTTGAGACCAAGGCTACGGCTAGAGAGGCCATGATCTCAGATCAAAAGAAGGAGATCGAATCTCTAACTCAACAATTAAAGGAATCTAAAACCGATCTATTAAATACTAAAAGAACGCATACTGAGATGGTACGAGTTCTCAATGACAGATTCCAGAACTTTCATGACAATTATGAAGAGACTCATCCTCCCAAGGTCGTAGAGTCAGACCATTCTAAATGCAACAAAGAAATAGAGTCCTTAAAAGAATTACTCTTGCATGCTAGAAAAGTTCACGAGAAATGGGAAGGTAGCACACGTGTCCTAAATTTCCCGACTGAGCAATCAGATAATAACATGAAAATGGGATTAGGACATGAGTGCTATGGTCGTAGAGATCACTTTAAATGCAAATCAACCCCTTCCGAACGATATTTCAGAAGGAGAAAATATACAAATTTACCAGAATATTTGATTTGCAATTACTGTGGTCATACTGGACATATCCAAGAAAATTGTGTCAAATATGCTCAGGATTTAAGAAAAGGAATCAACTTTGTTAAAGCATCCGACACTATTTTCGAGGATAATGATTGTACCCCATCAAAACCAAGTACAAGTGAAGAACACAACAATGATCATCGTTGGTTCTACGATATGAGTTTTGATTTCAAAAAGGCTACAAAATCAAAACAAGCACCTAAACCTAAAGAGCCCTTCAACACCAAAGCTCCTCCAAAACAACCTGAAAGATCACGACATAAGGAACCCACAACTAAACCTAAGACGGCTCCTAAACAAACCTATTTTCCTCCAAAACGAAAAGTTATAAAAAGGGTTTGGGTTAGAAAAGATCTAGTTTTTAGAGTGACTAACGTCAAAGGACCCAACTTAGCTTGGGTACCTAAAAACTGTATCTAATTATTTTGCAGGTTGTGATGAAAGAAAATAACTTATGGTACCTTGATAGTGGATGCTCAAGGCACATGACTGGAGATGTAAATTTATTTCTTTCGCTTGAACCTTTCGATGGAGGTAAGGCCACATTTGGTGATAACAAGAAGGGGAAAATCATCGGTGTTGGTAAAGTTGGAATATCCTCTTCTCATGCTATTAGTGATGTTTATCTTGTTAGTGGTCTCAAGCACAATTTAATGAGTATCTCTCAATTATGCGACAAAGGAAGTAAAGTTGCCTTTCATCTCTCAATTTACTGAGTATCTTGGTGGGTGGCAAATAAGAAGGACTGTTTGTGGGTCAAATGGGTGCATCAAATTTATATGAAACATAGTGATTGGTGGACTTATCAGCCTACTAATAATACAAGTTGGGTTTGGAGGCAAGTGTGCAAAGTGAAAGATCAGCTGATGCATGAATTTGCAGCTCATAGGTGGATTGAGAGTGGCTATTCTGTGCAGAAGGTTTATGAGTGGCTTCTGGGAGCTCAGCAGAGGGTCACTTGGCAACCATTTGTTTGGAATAGAGTATCCTTACCTAAGCATAATTTTTTGGCATGGTTGTTTGTTAAGAAGAGATGTCTGACCCAGGACAGACTGATTAAGTTTGGAGTTATTACTAATGGGATATGCTACCTCTGTGGTGCACAGCAGGAAACTCAGGCTCACTTGTTTTTTGATTGCTGCTACAGTCAGAGGTGTGCACATCTTTTACAGCACTGGTTGAGTGTGTCTTGGCAGGGTGACTGTGTTGATTGGGTTATCAATTGGAGATGCAAGTCTCTATGTAAGAAGATGATTGTAATGGCTGCCATCAGTGGGTTATTGTATTGCATATGGGAAGCTAGAAACAAATGCAAGGTGGATATGGTGATGAAACGACCTGAGGCAGTTATTGAACATGTTCAGAATGCTATCAGATGGAGACTGAAAAGAAGTGACTTCGTGCAACAGAAGGATAGTACTCTTGCGTGGATAAGAGATAAAGGATTGAATTAGTTTGAGTATTTTGGTGCTTCTAGGAGTGCTCTTAATTTGTAGGATGGTGAAAATTTGATCATTGTATGGTGTAACCTCTTTGATAATTATTAATATAATTCACATTTCACCAAAAAAAAAAAAATATAATATTTGTACTACCTGAAATAGTGCTAACACTGGCCTTTTTCGCTATCAAGTGTGAAAAATATCTCTTACTTTTGAATATGCTATGAGTAGTTGCACTATCAGCAAGACATAATTCTTCACCATTTAATCGACCTTGAGAGATATTCATTTGCTTCAAATAAAGAAAACAAGTGTTACAAATATATCAAATAAAAATATAGCATCTCCTTTTAAAATACTCAAATTAATAAAATGTCCCAAACAAACAAACTGATGAAAATATCTTAAAACAAACAAACAAACAAACTGATAAAAAGTCTTGAAACAAACAAACCGATAATGTAACACCCCTCAAATTCCCCATTTTGACATTTAAAATTTATTAAACCGTTTGATTTATTTATTTTATATTTTTGAATTACTCAATTTAATAAATTTAATGTCAAGCACGATTTTTATAAACGTATTATATAAAAGCTCATTTTTATAGAAATACGTATTACTAAATTATATCTTTGAGTCATAATTTATACAAGAATAAATGTATACATATTTTGGTCAGATAATAATAAAGACAGTAATGATAATAATTCCCCTCTTAACATCCGTCTAGCTATAGACCGTCACATTTCACTTTGTACATGCTTTAATCCGGACCAATCAGAATTCGACAACACGTCACACCCACCTAACATCCTACACTCTACTTTTAAAAATATCTCTTTATTATATATTTATATATTATTATTATTATTATTATTATTATTATTATTATTATTATTATTATTATTATTATTATTATTATTATTATTATTATTATTATTATTATTATTATTATTATTATTATTATTATTATTATTATTATTATTATTATTATTATTATTATTATTATTATTATTATTTGAGGTTGTTGTTTAAAATACCCGTCCCCACCTCCTTTTATTCCTCATCCTTTCTTCTTCTTCCTGCGCAAAAACAAACAACAACAACAACGAAAACAGCAGCAGCAACACGCCATTCCCATCGACCTTCAATCCCCATTTTCTCCCTTCAATTCGGTTTTGGTGACTCAAATAACTCGTTTTTCCTTCCCTTTTAGTTGAAGACCTCGAATACAAAAGAAAGCTCGTGCTTTGTGTTAGAAATCTATATCTCATTACTTAACATATTCATATATGTGATGATTTAATTTAGTCATAAAATTAAATATTGATCTTATGCATGCAAACAATAATAAAAATAAGGAAGAAATCATCAACCCTTACATTGATATTTCAGATTTTGGGCACAAGTGAGTTCTCCTACTCACTTGTTCTTGAGCTCTCCAAATATTGGATGAACAAGGATTCAAGTGTAGAATCCCTCCCAAGGATTAATACCTAAGGTAATCTCTTAATAAAATTAATATTATTATTACTAGAACAATATTAATTTAAATAAAAATGACCCAAAAATATTTTTTTGGTTCTCTTAATTTCGGCTAAGAGAAGGAGAATGAAGAATTTTCTTTATCTCTCTAAAACTCTTATTTTAGATGGTTGAATGAATGAATAATGCACTAACAATTCATGTACTATATTAGGTTTAATTATAGAGAAAATCCCTTTGGTCTTTTCTATAAGGAAACCGGGTAGGGTGAGGGTAAAGGGGCCAATGCATGAGCAAGGTTGTCTTCATAAGAGCAAGTAGGTTTGCATGGCTAGGTTTAGGTAAAATAATTGTGTTTTCCACTTAATAAATCAACACAATATTTTTCCTAAATCACCCCACTATTTCGGTCAAATAAGATAAAATGGACTCCATTTTATCTTTGTCAATTTGTCAATTTGTCACATGTCACTTGTCATGTAAAATTGTCATGCATTTTTAACATATTAAAAATCAATGCATTAATAAAAACACGTCATATACAAAATCGACTTAGTAATTCATAATTACTTGAACCAAAATAATTTACCAATTATAAATCACAACATCTTGTACTTATAATAAATTATTCATTCAAATGCAATTGTTTCCGTAAACAATAATTTCATCTAAGCAATAAAACAATTCGATTACTTAGACCGTACCTTATTTAATCAAATTATAATGAGATACGTAAATATTACTTCCAAAATTGTCAGTCAATTTTAAGTAATTTAATTAACCCGTATCGTCATACGATCAATTAAATAATCAATTAAGAGTGTTACCCTTTAGGTATGACCTAAGGGGATCAACAGGTCACCACCGTCGCACGACAGTAATGTCAAACTCTAGTCAGCCAATCATTACCGATATGTGTGGACCAGTTGACAGTAAAATATTACTTCCCAATTGTATTCTTTAAAATGAGACTTAAACATGTGATCATCATGATCGACAGTTGTGATCGCATTATTGTCGGAGGACACATGTTCCAACAATCTCCCACTTGTCCTCGACAAGTGTGCGTCACCAATTCTCTTGTCCTATTACTATCTCCCACTCAATGCAAGGTGTCTTTCAGGTCGTACTTGCAAGTGATCATATCGAGAGTGGTTTCCTCGATCTGGAGAATAACTGATTGACCGGATTTATCTACCATAGATATCTTCCGAGCGTGGCCACGCATTTCCAGTTCATTACTCCTCGAGTGGCCCTGAGATATTGTTATAACCCTGGCTAGGGGTGGACAATTCCTATCGCACTCATTCCCTTCGACTAGCCACAACCATTATAACCCAAAATATGCCCATTTGACCCCATTTACGAAGGTCGTAGTAACACAAATCAAAGTTAATCTGAAACTGTGCCATCTTAGGCAAACAGTCTTTAGTCAAAAGAATCGACTCATTAGAATACTATAGTAGCTCTCGCCACGAACAAGCTATATAAATTTGCGTAACTCTATAAGTGGTCATAAGGCCCGACAAGGTGTTCCTGTGACCTGCCTATGTGATCGACTAGTCATTCTCATATGACTCCATGACACTTGAACTTGCCATTAATCGCATCACACTCTAGTCACTTCGAGACGTCACCTCATACAAGTGACTATGGGCGTATACTATGTTAATCCGTGTTCACTTTAACGGGGTTCAACTTGTCACTACAACCCGTTTGGATGTAACAATGTATAAAGAAAAGATAAAAGGCAAATGTGATTATGAACATGAACAAAAAATAACACTTTTATTTTATTTCAAAATCTAACAAAAACTTGGTACACGTTTAAGTCCCATGGACGCAACATGTCCATCATGCTTGGCCTCCGATAAAGGCTTGGTGAGCGGATCGGCTATATTGTCATCCGTCCCAACCTTACATATCGCAATTTCCTTTCTTTCAATGAAATCTCTAATTACATGATATTTTCTAAGTACATGTCTAGATCTATTACTAGACTTAGGCTCTTTAGCTTGGAAGAGCGTTCCTACTATTATCACAATAGAGAGTGATGGGATCATTGGCGGTAGGTACTACTCTTAGACCTTCCGTGAATTGCCTGATCCATACAGCTTCCTTGGCAGCTTTTGATGCTGCAATGTACTCAGCCTCCGTTGTTGAATCCGCAGTCACAACTTCCTTGAAGCTTCTCTAGCTAACGACACCACCATTGAGCATGAAAACGAAACCAGCTTGTGATTTCATGTCATCTCTATCCGTTTGGAAACTTGAGTCCGTGTAACCATTAACACGGAGCTCGGTGTCTCCTCCAAACACTAAGATAAAATCCTTAGTCCTCCTCAAGTACTTAAGGATGTTCTTGACGGCTATCCAGTGACTCTCACCTGGATTTCCTTGATATCTACTCGTCATGCTCAAGGCATACGAGACATCAAGACGTGTACATATCATGGCGTACATGATTGATCCAACAACGGAAGCATAAGGGATCTTCTTCATGCATTCAACATCTTGAGGTTCGGAGGGAGATTGAGACTTGCTCAATATTGTCATAGTTACCATAGGTACCAATCCCCTTTTTGATTTGTCCATGCTGAACCGTCGAAGAATCTTATCAACATAAGACTCTTGACTTAGTGCCAATATCCTCTTGGATCTATCTCTATGGATCCGGATACCTAATATGCGTTTTGGTTCTCCTAAATCCTTCATTTGGAAGTGGTTACCTAACCACTTCTTAACAGAAGACAACATTAGAATATCATTTCCAATGAGTAGTATGTCATCGACATACAAGATTAGGAACACAACATTGCTCCCACTGAATTTCATGTATAAACATGGTTCCTCAACACTTCGAGTGAAACCATTCTCTTTTATCACATGATCAAATCGATGATTCCAACTTCTAGATGCTTGGTTAAGACCATGAATGGATCTCTTAAGCTTGCACACTTTGTTAGGATTTTTAGAATCAACAAAACCTTCGGGTTGTATCATGTACACCTCCTCTTCTAAATGCCCATTTAGAAAAGCGGTTTTGACATCCATTTGCCATATTTCATAATCATGAAATGCGGCGATCGCTAACAAAATCCGTATGGATCTTAGCATGGCTACGAGGGCGAAGGTTTCATCATAATGGAGACCTTGGACTTGGGTAAATCCTTTTGCCACTAGCCTAGCTTTGTAGACATCATCATGTCCCTCTATGCCATTCTTGACTTTGAAAATCCATTTGAATTGAAGAGGTCTTGCCCCTTTAGGCAAATCTACCAAGTTCCAAACTTGGTTTTCATGCATAGAATCCATTTCAGACTTCATGGCTTCAAGTCATAAGGAAGAATTTGGACTAGAGATTGCGGCCTTGTAGGTGACGGGCTCGTCACTTTCTAAAAGCAACACATCGAGTGTTCCATCTTTTTCGATAAGTCCCACATATCGATCGGGATGGCGAATAACTCGGCCCGTTCTTCTAGGAGGAGGAGGGACAACCGCGCTAGATGACGAAGGAACATCTTCTTGCGTCTCTATCTCGGTTTGTGGCTCTTGAACTTCATCAAGTTCAAAATTTCTCCCACTCTGTCTCTTAGATATAAATTGACTTTCTAAGAAGACAGCCTCGCAAGACACAAACACTTTGTTCTCTTGAGGTTTGTAGAAGTAGTATCCTCGAGAGGTAAAGGGGTAACCTACAAAGATGCATTTTTCGGATTTTGGGGCAAGCTTGTTGTCGGTCTTTGCCTTGACGTAAGCATCACATCCCCAAATTTTCATGTAGGATAGATTAGGAACTCTTCCTTTCCACATCTCGAATGGAGTCTTTTCGGTTGCCTTTGTGGGATTATTATTCAAAGATATAATTGCCGTTTGGATTGCAAATCCCCAAAACGAGTTTGGTAACTCGGTTTGACTCATCATGGATCGAACCATATCAAGTAGGGTTCGATTTATCCTTTCGGTAATACCATTAAGTTGTGGTGTTTCGGGTGGAGAAAGTTGTGATATAATACCACAACCTTTCAAGTATGAATCGAATTCAAGGCTAAGATATTCTCCACCACGATCGGATCGTAGTGCCTTAATTCTTTTGTTCAATTGGTTCTCTACTTCGTTTTAAAACTCCTTGAATTTCTCAAAAGCTTCACTTTTATGCTTCATTAAATAGATATACCCATATCTACTCAAGTCATCGGTGAAGGTTATGAAGTAGTCATAATTTCCACGAGCGGTGATTCGGTGTGTATGAGTCCCAATAGTTCACTAGCTCGTGTCCCTTTACCACTAAAAGGATTACGAGTCATTTTGCCAAGAAGGAAATATTCACATGTACCATATGATTGATAATCAAATGGTGTAATCACATTACTAGAAATTAATCTTTTGATGCGATTCTCGTTTATGTGACCTAATCGACAATGCCAAATGAACGATTCATTTGGGTCACTTGATTTGAGTTTCTTTGATTGAATGTTATAGATATCATTCGTTGGATTCGAGGTTTCTAAAATGTAAATGCCATTAATGGAAGAAGCTTGGCCTATAACCAAATCATTCCTCGAAATAGTATAACGATTGTTCTTAATGACAAAACAAAATCCGTCCATGTCTAACATAGCGATAGAAATAATGTTTTCAGAGAGTGTAGGCACATAAAAACAATTATGTAAATACAACTCAAATCCATTAGGCAAAGCTAATACATAAGTTCCTTTGGATTCGGCCGCTACTCGAGCTCCATTTCCAAGGCGTAGATCTGTTGGAATATGTGTCCTCCGACAATAATGCGATCACGACTGTTGATCATGATGATCACATGTTTAAATCTCATTATAAAGAATACAATTGGGAAGTAATATTTTTACTGTCAACTGATAAACATATATCGGTAATGATTGGCTAACTAGAGTTTGACATTACTGTCGTGCGACGGTGGTGATCAGTTGATCCCCTAGGTCATACCTAAAGGATAACACTCTTAATTGATCATTTAATTAATCGTATAATGTTACGAGTTAATTAAATTACTTGAAAATTGACGGACGATTTTAGAAGTAAAATTTACGTATCACATTGAAATTGAATAAAATGAGATACGGTCTGAGTAATCGAATTGTATCATTACTCAGATGAAATTATTGTTTAAAGAAACAATTGAAATTGAATGAATTATTATAAATACAATTTATTGTGATTTATAATTGGTAAAATATTTGGCACAAGTAATTATGAATTACTAAATCGATTTTTGTATGTGACGTATTTTTAATAATACGTTGATTTTTAATATGTTAAAAATGCACAACAAATTTATGCACATATGACATGTGACATATTGACAATTGACAAAGATAAAATGGAATCCATTTTATCTCCATTTGGCCGAAATAGTGGGAGGATTTAACATATATTTTATGTTGATTAAAGTTAATGGAAAACATAATTATGTAAACCTATTGCTAGCCATGCACACCTACATATTCTTGTGAAGGTAACCATGAGCATGCATTGGCTCTATTTTTCCTCCACTCCCACCGGTTTGTGGAAGAGAAATCCATGAGATTTTTCTTCTTATTTTTGCCTAATATTCACTTAGAAAACAACTAGTGATATTATTCATTCATATCATCTAAAAACAAGAGTTTTAGAAAGAAAAAAAATTCCTTTATCATTCCTCTCTCTCAACCGGTTTTGGGTGAGATAACCAAATATTTTTGGGTCAATTTTTCCTTACAAAATTAATATTATCTAGTATACATTATATTAATTTTATTAAGAGTGTGTCTTGGGTATAAATCCTTGGGAGAGATCCTACACTTGGATCTTTGTTCATCAAAAAGGAAAGCTCAAGAATAAAAGAGAAGGAGATCTCTTTTGTGCCCACATGAACCGAAATTCCAATGTAAGGATGAATTCTTCTTTATTTTGTTAAATAGTTTGCATGCATAAGATCACTTGTTAATTTTATGACAAATTAAATTATAACATATATGAATATGTAAGTATATAGATTTACTTTTCCTTCAATTGGTATCAGAGCGCCATGGTTGTTTGCATGCAAATCGGTTAAAAGTTTTTCCGAGTTATAAGAATAACATATAAAACTTGAATAATTAGTGTTATTATGAGATATCACGAAATTAATTTATGCATGTTAAAATTTCTGGTCCTAAAATGTTTTAGGATATTTTGGTTAAATTTACGGATTTTTATTGTTCATATTATACAATAATGGCATTTAAATATGATTTTATGAGTAAAAGTGTCATTTTCGGACTAAAATTAGCTAAACTTTGAATTTTCCAGTGATATTTGGATATGTTATCACATATATTATTTTGAGATGACCTGTAAATTTTCATAATTTTTGGACATGTTATGCTCGAAAAATGGATTTTTCATTATTAAATTTGGATTTAGGTGAAAAATAGGTTAATATGAGATAAATTTCGAATCTGGTCATAGAAATTTAGTATGTTGTCACATGCAATTTTACAAGATGTGTGTAAAATAATAGGCTATAGTGATGTCTTTTTGCATGATTTATGGATTTTTGAATAAAAATAGCATAAATAGTGACATTATTAGTGAAAAAATTAATAAAACATAATCTATGACTAAAGAAAAACATCATATGTTGCATTTTATTATCTTTTTTAGATATAAAATTGAAAAGTTAATGTATATAATTTTTCACATGTTTTTATGATTATTTTAGTTAAAACCGATAAACCGCAACATTGTTTTTCCGGAAAAATTTCGAAATTTTTAACCTAAGTTTTTGAACATTATGAGTGTCATGGTATTTTTTCCAGAATGTTCATGAGTTTAAATTTCAAATTTTGAATTTATTTGAAATTTTGTGATTTATTTGAAGTTTATAGCTTATTTTTGTAATTTTAAGTCCATTAATGAACAAATTTTATAAATATGAGTTAATTATGGTCAAATAATTAGTGAAGACTAAATTTTGAGTCCTAAGAGGTTAAGGTAATTAAATTATGCATAAATATGAATTTATGTAATTTATGTGATTGTAAAATGTTGAAATCACGCAAATCCGTAAAAACCGAGTAATATACGATATTGGCTAATTAAAGGCGATTTAGCATAAAATTGAGCATGTTCATACATATTATAATGCTGCATTTTCTTTATGATTGTCATAATTTTAATTTATGTAATTTTGAATTATGTAATTTTTACTTAGTATGGCCTTAGATTTTAATTGGTATTTCCCGAAATGTATGGGAATATCGATTTGGTTGTAATTTTATTGTGATCTCGTATCACCGTTTTGTAATTTAATAGATTTATTTTATTTTAGTTACAAATGTATAATAGGAAATTATGTAATTTGCTATGTAATTTTATTTATCTCGGAGTTCCCAAAGACGGATTTCTTCAAAATGGCGATACATAAAGACGGTGTTACCTCGAGATGCGTGCCACAACCGAAGTTCAAGGGACCAATGGAGTTGGTTTCCGAATATGTAATAGTTAAATAGTTTTTCTATTTTAGGAAGGCCATACAAGGATTTATTTTATGTTTGCATTTTATTTATATGTCACATGCATCGCTAAATCGCCATAACTAAAACATGCATCCTCATCTCATCGAGTTTATCGACCGTGTCAATTAGAATTATCTTAGTTCACCGCTTTAGTTCACTTAAAACGTGATAGATAATAAATTGACATGACCTCTCGCTAAAACAATTAATTGAGACATAGCCTTACCAAATAGTAGAAACCATGAAAACCTATTTCGCGAGGGAATGCACTCGGCCCTACCGGGGTACAAACCTTGTTACGTAGGGGAAGTGGGTGATGAATGTTAATCCACCGAGTTCATGTTAATGAGGGTTTCATCGGCCATACCGTGCCCAAGTTGATGTGGATTTGGATCATGGACACATTTATTCGAAATTTGGATTGAACTCAACAAAAGTTTTTCGATAAGGGTTTCATCGGCCATACCGTTCCCTTGTCGGATGTGTTTTGGGCTATAGATAATTATTAGAGTAATTTTATCGACCAAGAGTTCTAAAAGTAGAATCGATTAAAACGTTAATCCACCGAGTTATATTGATAAGGGTTTCATCGGCCATACCGTGCCCAAGTTAATATGAATTTGGATCTTGGAATCATTTATGATAGTTGGGTAGAGGTCACTATATAAATGTTCATATCTTGTTAATATTTTACAAGTATGATTTAAAAAGACAAATGTTAATATTTCCTTTTCCTCCATATTTGTAGTTCATTACAATGAATCCATCAAACGCTACCACACCGATAACTATTGAGTCTTACCACAATGTTCTTGACGACGTTTGCTCCAACAATGATTTCGACACTACTAGAGAACTTCATTTTGGAATAGGTTCGGATGGAAACATTAACTTCATCACTTCTTCTAAACCACCTACTACTACTAGACCTCGTGTGAGTCCGTCTCAGGAAGACTACCTCATACAATCTATAGGGTCTTTGTCTCTGGAAGATAAAGATGCCAAAACTAGTGGGAGCTCAAGCAATCAAGTTCTTGCTTCTAAGGGCAAAATGTTCAAGAAGAAGGGAAAGAAAATCAAAAACTTCAAGCAAGTTAATGATGAATGCCATTATTGCTATGGCATGGGACATTGGCTTAGGAATTGTCCCGTATATTTGCGAAATATAAGGGAAGGAATCATCACTCCAAAAGGTAAAATTCCTAAGGAAATTTATGTTATTGATATAAATTATACTTCCACTACGACATGGTTACTAGATACCGGTTGTGGTTCTCACCTTTGTAATCATTTACAGGGTTTAAGAGATGTGAAGAGGCTTAGTAAGGGAGATGTGGATCTACGCCTTGGAAATGGAGCTCGGGTAGCGGCCGAATCCAAAGGAACTTATGTTTTAGCTTTGCTTAATGGGTTTGAGTTGTATTTACATAATTGTTTTTATGTGCCTACACTCTCTAAAAACATTATTTCGATCGCCATGCTAGACATGGACGGTTTTTGTTTTGTCATTAAGAACAATCGTTGTACTATTTCTAGGAACGACTTGGTTATAGGCCAAGCTTCCTCTATCAATGGCATTTACATTTTAGAGACCTGAAATCCAACTAATGATATCTATAACATTCAATCAAAGAAACTCAAATCAAGTGACCCAAGTGAAGCGTTCATTTGGCATTGTCGATTAGGTCACATAAACGAGAATCGCATCAAAAGATTAATTTCGACTAATGTGATTACACCATTTGATTATCAATCATATGGTACATGTGAATATTGCCTACTTGGCAAGATGACTCGTAATCCTTTTAGTGGTAAAGGGACACGAGCTAGTGAACTATTGGGACTCATACACACCGATGTATGTGGACCAATGAGTATCACCGCTCGTGGTAATTATGACTACTTTATAACTTTCACCGATGACTTGAGTAGACATGGGTATGTCTATTTAATGAAACATAAGAGTGAAGCGTTTGATAAATTCAAGGAATTTCAAAACAAGGTAGAGAACCAATTAGACAAAAAGATTAAAGCACTACGTTCCGATCGTGGTGGAGAATATCTTAGCCTTGAATTCGATTCACACTTGAAAGGTTGGGGTATTATATCACAACTTTCTCCACCTGGAACACCACAACTCAATGGTGTTGCCGAAAGGAGAAATCGAACTCTACTTGATATGGTTCGATCCATGATGAGTCAAACCGAGTTACCGAACTCGTTTTGGGGATTTGCGATTCAAACCGCAATTAGATCTTTGAACAATAGTCCCACTAAATCCACCGAGAAGACTCCATATGAAATGTGGACGGGAAAAGTTCCCAATATATCCTATATGAGGATTTGGGGATGTGATGCTTATGTCAAAACTAAGAATGACAACAAGCTTGCCCCAAGATCCGAAAAATGCACCTTTGTAGGTTACCCCTAGGATTCTCGAGGATACTACTTCTACAAACCTCAAGAAAACAAAGTGTTTGTGTCTTGCGAGGCTGTCTTCTTAGAAAGTCAATTCATTTCTAAGAGACAGAGTGGGAGAAATTTTGAACTTGACGAAGTTCAAGAGCCACAAACCGGGAAAGAGACGCAAGAAGATGTTCCTTCGTCGTCTAACACGGTTGTACCTCCTCCACTATGAAGAACGAGTCGAGTAATTCGCCATCCCGATCGATATGTGGGACTTATCGAGGAAGATGGAACACTCGATGTGTTGCTTATGGAAAGTGACGAGCCCGCCACCTACAAGGCCGCAATCTCTAGTCCAAATTCCTCCTTATGGCTTGAAGCCATGAAGTCCGAAATAGATTCTATGCATGAAAACCAAGTTTAGGACTTGATAGATTTGCCTAAAGGGGCAAGACCCCTTCAATGCAAATGGATATTCAAAGTCAAAAATGGCATAGAAGGACATGATGATGTCTACAAAGCTAGGCTAGTGGCAAAAGGATTTACCCAAGTCCAAGGCCTCCATTATGATGAGACCTTCGCCCCCGTAGCCATGCTAATTTCCATACGGATTTTGTTAGCGATTGCCGCATTTCATGATTATGAAATATGGCAAATGGATGTCAAAACCGCTTTTCTAAATGGGCATTTAGAAGAGGAGGTGTACATGATACAACCCGAAGGTTTTGTTGATTCTAAAAATCCTAACAAAGTGTGCAAGCTTAAGAGATCCATTTATGATCTTAAGCAAGCATCTAGAAGTTGGAATCATCGATTCAATCATGTTATAAAGGAAAATGGTTTCACTCGAAGTGTTGAGGAACCATGTTTATACATGAAAATTAGTGGGAGCAATGTTGTGTTCCTAATCTTGTATGTCGATGACATACTACTCATTGGAAATGATATTCCAATGTTGTCTTCTGTTAAGAAGTGGTTAGGTAACCACTTCCAAATGAAGGATTTAGGAGAGGCACAACGCATATTAGGTATCCGGATCCATAGAGATAGATCCAAGAGGATATTGGCACTAAGTCAAGAGTCTTATGTTGATAAGATTCTTCGACGGTTCAGCATGAACAAATCCAAAAAGGGTTTGGTACCTATGGTAACCGGGACGATTTTGAGCAAGACTCAATCTCCCTCCGAACCCCATGATGTTGAACGCATGAAGTTGATCCCTTATGCTTCCGCTGTTGGATCAATCATGTATGCCATGATATGCACACGTCCTGATGTCTCGTATGCCTTGAGCAGGACGAGTAGATATCAAGGATATCCAGGTGAGAGTCACTTGATAGCCGTCAAGAACATCCTTAAGTACTTGAGAAGAACTAAGGATTCTATCCTAGTGTTTGGAGGAGACACTGAGTTGCGTGTTAATGGATACACGGACTCAAGTTTTCAAACAGATAGAGATGACTTGAAATCACAAGCTGGTTTCGTTTTTATGCTCAATGGTGGTGCCGTAAGCTGGAGAAGCTTCAAGGAAGTCAGAATCGGATTCTACAACGGAGGTTGAGTACATTGCAAAGATCGAAGTCGCTAAGGAAGTGTTTGGATCGTGCAATTCACGGAAGGTCTAAAAGTAGTACCTACCGCCAATGATCCCATCACTCTCTATTGTGATAATAGTGGGACGATCTTCCAAGCTAAGGAGTCAAAGTCTAGTAATAGATCTAGACATGTACTTAGAAAATATCATGTAATAAGAGATTTCATTGAAAGAAAGGAAATTGCGATTTGTAAGGTTGGGACGGATGACAACATAGCCGATCCGCTCACCAAGCCTTTATCGCAGGCTAAACATGATGGACATATGGCGCCCATGGGACTTAAACGTGTACCAAGTCTATGTTAGATTTTGAAATGAAATAAAAGTGTTGTTTTTGTTCATGTTCATAATCACATTTGTCTTTTATCTTTAATTTATACATTGTTACATCCAAACGGGTTGTAGTGACAATTGAACCCCGTTAAAGTGAACACGGATTAACATAGTATTTGCTCATAGTCACTTGTATGAAGTGACGTCTTGAAGTGACTAGAGTGTGATGCGATTGATGGCAAGTTCAAGTGCCATAGAGTCATGTGAGATGACTAGTTGATCACATAGGCAGACTGTTAGGAACATTTTGTTGGGCCTTATGACCGTTTATAGAGTTCTGGCAATTTATATAGCCTGGTCGTGGCGAGAGCTACTATAGTATTCTAATGAGTCGATTCTTTTGACTAAAGACTATTCACCTAAGATGGCACAGATTTGATTAACTTTGATTTGTGTTACTACGACCTTCGTAAATGGGGTCAAATGGGCACATTTTGGGTTATGATGGTTGTGGCTAGTTGAAGGGAATGAGTGCGATAGGAATTGTCCACCCCTAGTCAGGGTTATAACAATATCTCAGGGCCACTCGAGGAGTAATGAACTGGAAATGCGTGGCCACGCTCGGAAAGTATCTATGATAGATAAGTCCGGTCAATGAGTTATTCTCCTGATCGAGGAAACCACTCTCGATATGATCACTTGCAAGTACGACCTGAAAGACACCTTGCATTGAGTGGGAGATAGTAATAGGGCAAGAGAATTGGTGACGCACACTTGTCGAGGACAAGTGGGAGATTGTTGGAATATGTGTCCTCCGACAATAATGCGATCACGACTGTTGATCATGATGATCACATGTTTAAATCTCATTATAAAGAATACAATTGGGAAGTAATATTTTTACTGTCAACTGATCAACATATATCGGTAATGATTGGCTGACTAGAGTTTGACATTACTGTCGTGCGACGGTGGTGATCAGTTGATCCCCTAGGTCATACCTAAAGGATAACACTCTTAATTGATCATTTAATTAATCGTATAATGTTACGAGTTAATTAAATTACTTGAAAAATTGACGGACAATTTTGGAAGTAAAATTTACGTATCACATTGAAATTGATTAAAATGAGATACGGTCTGAGTAATCGAATTGTATCATTACTCAGATGAAATTATTGTTTAAAGAAACAATTGAAATTGAATGAATTATTATAAATACAATTTATTGTGATTTATAATTGGTAAAATATTTTGGCACAAGTAATTATGAATTACTAAGTCGATTTTTGTATGTGACGTATTTTTAATAATACGTTGATTTTTAATATGTTAAAAATGCACAACAAATTTATGCACATATGACATGTGACATATTGACAATTGACAAAGATAAAATGGAATCCATTTTATCTCCATTTGGCCAAAATAGTGGGAGGATTTAACATATATTTTATGTTGATTAAAGTTAATGGAAAACATAATTATGTAAACCTATTGCTAGCCATGCACACCTACATATTCTTGTGAAGGTAACCATGACCATGCATTGGCTCTATTTTTCCTCCACTCCCACCGGTTTTGGGAAGAGAAATCCATGAGATTTTTCTTCTTATTTTTGCCTAATATTCACTTAGAAAACAACTAGTGATATTATTCATTCATATCATCTAAAAACAAGAGTTTTAGAAAGAGAAAAATTTCCTCTATCATTCTCTCTCTCAACCGGTTTTGGGTGAGATAACCAAATATTTTTGGGTCAATTTTTCCTTACAAAATTAATATTATCTAGTATACATTATATTAATTTTATTAAGAGTGTGTCTTGGGTATAAATCCTTGGGAGAGATCCTCCACTTGGGTCTTTGTTCATTCAAAAGGAAAGCTCAAGAACAAAAGAGAAGGAGATCTCTTTTGTGCCCACATGAACCGAAATTCCAATGTAAAGATGAATTCTTCTTTATTTTGTTAAATAGTTTGCATGCATAAGATCACTTGTTAATTTTATGACAAATTAAATTATAACATATATGAATATGTAAGTATATAGATCTACTTTTCCTTCAAGATCCACATCTCCTTTGCTAAGCCTCTTCACGTCTCTTAAACCATGTAAATGATTACAAAGGTGAGAACCACAACCGGTATCTAGTACCCATGTCGTAGTGGAAGTATAATTTATATCAATAACATAAATTTCCTTAGGAATTTTACCTTTTGGAACGATGATTCCTTCCCTTATATTTCGCAAATATACGGGACAATTCCTAAGCCAATGTCCCATGCCATAGCAATAATGGCACTCATCATGAACTTGCTTGAAGTTTTTCCCTTTCTTTCCCTTCTTCTTGAACTTTTTGCCCTTTGAAGCAAGAACTTGATTGCTTGAGCTCCCACTAGTTTTGGCATCTTTATCTTCCAAAGACAAAAATCCTATAGATTTTATGAGGCGGTCTTCCTGAGACCGGCTCACAAGAGATCTTGTAGGAGTAGTGGGAGGTTTAGAAGAAGTGATGAATTTTATGTTTCCATCGAACCTATCCCAAAAGAAATTTCTCTAGTAGTGTCGAAATCATTGTTGGAGCAAACGTCGTCAAAAACATTGTGGCAAGACTCAATAGTTATCGGTGCGGTAGCGTTTGATGGATTCATTGTAATGAACTACAAGTATGGAGGAAAAGGAAATATTAACATTTGTCTTTTTAATATCATACTTGTAAATAAATTAACAAGATATGAGCATTTATATAGTGACCTCTACCCAACTATTATAAATGATTCCGAGATCCAAATTCATATTAACTTGGGCACGGGGTAGCCGATGAAACCCTTATCAATATAACTTGGTGGATTAACTTTTTAATCGATTCTACTTTTAGAGCTCTCGGTCGATAAAATTACATTAACATTTATCTTTAGCCCAAAACACATCCGACAAGGGCACGGGGTGGCCGATGAAACCCTTATCAATACTTTTGTTGAGTTCAACCCAAATTTCGAATAAATGTGTCTGATGCGTGTCTTTTATATGATGTTTTACATCCCATTTTACACGCATTTCAGAGCTTATTTATGTAGTTTATGCTGCATTTCTCCCTATTACCGTCTACTTCCGTATTTTGTACATTATTGCAGAAATGTGAAGAATCCAGCGGAAATCGAGCCAAATCCGTCCCCGAGTATCCTGCATTGCATATGACATGAAGTATTCGCCCGAGGAACGAGCTTGGTGCGCAATTCAAGGCCCAAAAGACAAGTCAACAAGTTTATAGAAGTCAAGTAGCAGCTAAGGCAGTCGATCGACCACCTCCCTTAGTCGATCGACCAAACCTCGGGTTCCAGAAGCTACTGTTCACTGCCAAGCAGTCGATCGACCCCTAACATCAGTCGATCGACCATGACGCTGTTCCAGACGAGAATTAAAAGACCGAGGAACTTGAAGCCCATTAAGTTTAGGTTTTGGAATAATTGTTACGTAAACTTTCTATATAACGTAACCTATAGACATTCAGTATCTATCTAGTTTTTGATTATTGAGTTTTTAATCAAGTTTGATTCAGTAATTTTTACATTAAGTTTTCGCATACGGTTCTTGATAGTTAGTTAGGGTTTGGGATTGTTGAGCATTGGATTTTCGGTTCTTAATAACTAATCTTTCCTCTGCAACTCGGTATTCTTCTGCCCTATTTTTAGTTCATCTTTATTTCATCAATAGTATAGAATTGCTAAGTAGATTCCCGCAACCGTTATCATTGTTTATGTTAATTGTTTGTTTTACTGTTCTAAGCATGAATTCCTCAGTTTACTTTATTAATCTTATTATTGTTTTCACCCTTAGCATGAGTAGCTAAATAGTTTGTGCTAGGATGTAGGCGAGTTTTAGCATAGGCGGCAAAGTATTGAACACGGCCTGATTCGCAGGTCAGTCGATCGACTGACATTCTCGGTCGATCGACTGACCTCGTGAGGTTACCCTTCGTTTTAATTGATTTTAATCTTGTATTTAACGAATCGAATGCATGCGACCAGTTAGATGCTTATTTTATGACTAACCCATTAGATCGAAAGATAGGGAAAGTTATTTGACCACCAATTAAATCGACTAAACTGTGCTAAGATCGAAAGATAGTATAGTTTAGACTGTTAGTCACTTTTCAGGACGAGAGTCAGTATTAGTGATATTAGGGACCTATAGCGAGATCGAAAGATGTTATTTGTTAAGAGTGGACCGAGAGGACCTCTTGTTTCCCGCCTCACTTGTGTTCGATTTAGACTGTTTAGTATCTTGTCGCTTAGAAGCTTTAATAAACCGATCATCCTAGTACCCCTTCTTTATCTGTTTAAACCGTTTTAGTTTATTATCTTTATTTGTTCTTAGCTATAGACCATCTCAACTCAACCCCCACAATTGTTACCTTAGACTGAATATAAATCAACTAGAATTTACATCTGCCTCCTTGTGGTTCGACCCTGTTACCACTAGCCTAGGTTAGTCTTAATAGGAAATTATAAATCTTATTTTTGGTACTCACAACGACGGGTATCAAATTTTGGCGCCGTTGTCGGGGAGGCAATAGTCCTAATTTTAGTTGTTTTAATTTTAGTCTTTCTTAAGTTTAAGGGACTTCTGTTCCTTAAACTTTTCTTATATTCTTTTTGTAGTTTCCTCTTATGCGCAGGTCACAGGGTGGTGAACTAGTGCCATTTGACCCTGAGATAGAGAAATCTTTGCGCGAGTTGAGACGAACACAAAGGGTACTACCGACAGAGGAAGAGCTGAGTACTCTGTCAAGCTATTACGAGAACGATCTGTTCAAGAAGACCCACTGATCTTCACCCGTTTCCACTTCTTCACCGAGACAGTTACTTCTCCGTAAATTCCGGTCATGGCCGAGGAAGCGAGTATAGCTAGTCATTCGAGCCGAGAGCGAAAACTTATATAAGGGGTTCGAATTACCTGGAGATGCCAGGAAGTTCGAACCAAAGCCTTCATACATTAGCATGGTTGAGAAGAACGATTCGGGGAGCTGCAAAGGAAGATGCAGCTAAGCATATGGAGACCTTTATTGACTCATCGTTGTTCCATACCCCCACCACCGGCGTGACCCAAGACCAGATCAAGGAGACCATGTTCATCTTCTCCCTTCGTGATGCTGCAAGGGAGTGGTATAGAGATTTGGACCGAACCGTTCAGGGGATCACCGATTGGAATTCATTAGTATTGGCATTCTACAAGAAGTACTTTTCTGCTTCAAGGACGATTGCTATTAGAGCTCAAATCACGGGCTTAAAACAAGGGCCGAATGAGAACTTCCACGAAACATGGGTCCGTTTTAAGAAGTTGGTGCGAACCATACCGCACCATGGTTTCGAAAAATGGAGCTTGTGCAATAATTTCTATAATGGGTTGTACGACGATTAGAGGGCCATTTTGGATGCTGCAGCCAATGGCCGATTCGCTGAAAATTTGGGAGCAACCAAGGGGTGGAAGATCATTGACGATCTAGCTACCCACAAGGCCGAGTATGGGAATTCCAGGGGGAACCAGAGGAGAGTCGAATCTTCCTCTGTTCTTTGCGCTTGAGGCTCTCACTGCGAGATTTGACAAGTATGAACTAGGAGGAGCTTCTAAAGGTGGGATGTACCAAGTAAATGCGTGTCGACGGTCCTTTCGTCTCGTGAAAGGTGTGGAGCCGAGGGACATGTCTCAAAAAACGCCCTAGTCCCTTTGAGTCTTGTCGCCTTTCAACACTATAGGCAGACCAACACCTACTATGAGCCGAATACCCATCCAAACTTGAGTTGGAGGAGCCAAAATGTCCTGAACCCAACTCAAGCTCCGCCGCAGCAGCAACCCTATGTGCCCCCTCATCAAAAGCAACAACAATATCAGAAACCTCCCTATGTGCCGTTGCAGCAACAATCGCAGAATTCTGAATTTTCCGAGCTTAAGAACTTGTTGCTAAAGGAATCCCAAGCAAGAGAGGCCGGGATGAAGCTATTAGAGAGCCAAATTGCTCAATTGGCTAGCAAAAGTAACACTCGAGCTCCCGGACACTTGCCGACCCAAACTGACCAAAAGGAGACCTTTAATGCCATCACTTTGAGGAGCGGGTCCACCCTTGATGGTCCTGCCATGGTCGAGGACGCTGTTGAAAAAGATGAGCGAGAAACAAGTCAGAAGAAAGCTTCAACGAATAAATCAAAGAAACAGGCGTCTACCAGGTATATCAGTCGATCGACTGATACACCCGGTCGATCGACTGACTTACGGGTTACAAGAGCTTCTGGAACTGTACCCAACGGTCGATCGACTGAGGACAATGGTCGATCGACCAAGGTTACTGCTGGTAGCGAGGAATTTCGTCCTTCAATGCCTGACAATTTGAGAGACCATTTGTTCCGAGGTTCGACAATCCCGAAGACGTTAGGACCGGACCGAGTCTTTGATTGGTCCGTCCCATTGTAAATTTGACCCAATGACGGTTAATGGCTCACATTTGAGACGGTCTGAGGAGGGTTCAAGTTTCAACAAGGAGAAAGCAGTGGACTTTCAGCCTAAGTCCACGAATGCCGGCATGCGCAACCTAGAGGAAAGGGCTAAGGTACTTCTTACAGCCCCATATCCGGAGAGACTAGTGCCGACAAAGGAACAGGTATCTTTCAGTAAGTTTGAGAAAGTTATTCGTAGCTTGAATGTTCAGATACCCTTCCTTGAGTTAGTTAACCAAGTGCCAGCATACACTAAGTTCATGAAACAGCTATTGTCTAAGAAAAAGTCGCTTGAACATGTTCACACTGTTGCATTAACTAAAGAGTCTTGCTCCTACTTGTCTCACACTGCACCCCATAAGTTAGAGGACCCGGGTAGCTTTTTTGTTCCTTGCAAAATAGGTACCTTCTCTATTGAGAAGGCATTATGTGACTTAGGAGCTAGTATAAGCGTCATGCCTTTAAGTCTAGCTAGGAAGCTCAAGTTGACTAGGTTTGCAGTGACAGATATGACAGTTCAGATGGCTGACCGATCTGCGGTCCAACCCATAGGAGTCCTAGAGGACATCCCTGTCCAAATAGGGAAGTTTTTCTTTCCTGTAGACTTTGTTGTCCTTGACATGCCTGAGGATGTTCATATTCCCATTATTTTGGGTAGGCCGTTTCTGCACACTGCTGGTGCAGTTATAGATGTCGGTCTAGGAACCTTGACTTTCAAAGTAGGCAACCATTCTATTGTCTTTGCCCAACCTGCTAAGAAAAAGGACCCCATGTGGCCGGTGACTTGTAACACGGTTTCTGAAAAGAAATCGTACTTTGTGCTTCCTGAATTGCCTGTCTCTATTACTACTTCTGTGTTAACCCCTCCGCCCCAGATTGGGAGCAAGAAGGAGGAAGAATCTGTTGTTTTAGATAATGCAGGAGCTGGTTTGGGGAAGGAAGTGCTGCAAGTTGTGCCAGCTGTGAAGAAGTCGATCATTCAAAGAGGAGGTCTTGGTTGCCTGAGCTATGGAATTGATGAGGAGATCGATGACGAGCCGGTCAAGGCAAAGGAGTCCGACTTGGATTCCGATGAGCCTAAAGAGATCCTTGACTGGGGAGATGATGAGAATGTTGATCCGTTGAGCCATACGGACGTGGAAGCTAAGAAGGGTGTTTGCTCGATAAGCACCATTGAGGCTACCTCTAGTGGCCAGAAGCCGACGAAGTGGGCCATACCGTGGTCCTTCTTGATCAACTATTAGTTGATCGAGCTCATTATAAACTTCATTTTATTTGTTTTTGTTAAAGACACTTTTTATTGCTTTTGTGTGCGTGAAAACTTCGCATTTTATTTCGCTTGCTTAGGATTTTTGAGTACTTTAGACTTTATTCTGGGTTTTGCGCAATTTTGGGCGCGTATTATTGTGCGTTTGCAGGTTTTTAGACCTCATTTGCTCAAGTTATTGAGCACATACGAAGAAATAAAGAGTACAAAGAAGATTTTTCCGTCGATCGATCGGCTTCATTGGTCGATCGGCGAAAGGCGCTTTCCAGGAGTTTGTTCTGTTCATCTAGTCGATCGATCGCCCCTTTTGGTCGATCGATCAAGACATCAACAGACCTATTCACGACCTCTCCCCTGCTGTGTTTGGTCGATTTACGGACTTAAGGGAGTTTTCTACTCCACTTTATTTTCCGTCCCTTTCCTTATTTCTTCTATTTTCTCAATTGTGCACATATTTACCGCTTCAAAAATTGTTTTTCTTAGTCTTATGCGTGGTATTTTCTGTCTTTCAGGTACTTATTAGTAGCACTGCTGGCTACTGAAACCTCCTAGCTCACGCTGGTTTGGGGAGGTTTCCTTCGCTGCGCTTAAAGTCTTGTGAGTTCCCGACTTTCACTTCATGTTTTATTTACTTAATTTTCTCGCAAATACCCGCTTTCTATTTTTTCTTCATTACATGATTTTGCACAATGGGGACATTGTGTGATTTGGTTTGGGGAAGGGTTTTGCGTCGCATATCATTTGCTTGCATTCACGTTTAATTTTGTTTTGCATTGTTTATTTCATTTCTCTTATATATACAGAAACCATCAAAAAAAAAATTGAAAAATTTCAAAAATTTCCATAAAATGCACGTTTATTTTAGCATATAGGTCGAGTCGGAACGGTAGTATTTCAAGGATGATATTGCATTTTGCACCTGTTCTGCCTGAGCCTTGCTTACCATCATGTTATTAGTAGAATCACATATGTATATCTACGAGTTTTCGTTAATTATTTGCTGGACTTGAGACTTGATTTAGAGAATTGGCAAACTACATCATATTCTGAGATCTAGAGCCTATAACTGGTAACATTCATGACCGGTTTATCTAGGAATGTGAGTAGTACTCCTTATGAGACATGTTTCCTTAATTTGCATAAATATGAACTTGATCTGCTTAATACCTGTATGCGTTCGGTCTGTGGTTAGTTGACACATGTGGTAGAGGCTTCCCTTTTCTCGTTTTACCCATAAACTCCACACTGCCAAAAATATCCCTTTTTGTCCCATTTACTACATCCTACATTTAGCCTGTCCTTTGTCAAGCTAGTAGTCTGTGTTCTTGGGGTTGTTACTCTTTTTTTGGTGGCATATGCTCTGTTGAGACGTTATTGGGAAGATGAAACAAAGGAAAGAAAGAAATAGAAAAAGGAAAAGAAAAGAGAAATAAAGAAATTTTTCGAAAAAGAAAAAGAGAGTTCTGTACTGTAGAAGCAGTCGATCGACTGCCATTTATAGTCGATCGACTGGAGTTCAAAAGAAAGAAAAAGGATAAATCAATTCGCATGATTCAGTCTTTATTATTTGGCGATTTTTGCTCCCATGATTCATTCATATCCTATGGGGAGTTTATTGATTTAGTATTTTGGAGATTGTGAGTTTTGTGCTTGCTATAGCACCGTTTCTGTTGATTATGAGCAAGAAGTTGGATGTTGCCATTTGGTTCCGTTTTGGTACTAGCTTGATCACCTGTACCTCCACTTTACCATAAAATGCTTTGCCTCTTCTTACCCATACCTCACATATCCCATATATACCTCGGCATGTGTTATTGGTCATCTGTTTGGTTGGAATGCATATGTACGGTCATTGAGATCATTTTCATATTATATTGCAGACATGTCTTCATAGGTCGTAGTTAGGTGAGAGTCACTACAAAATTAATTCTTTCTATCTTACATATATTCACCTGTACTTATTGAGTGATTTGAGCGACCCGTGAGAGTCCAATTTTATAAGTCTCTACAGTTGACGGTTCAGCGGTTGTTGACGGCTACATAACTCGTTTGCATGATTCACATTGCTAATTGATTGTTGGTTATTGCATTAAATTGGTTTAGGCTTAACAATTTGCATTTCGCTCTGAGATTGAACTCGTTCCATTAGGTCAATAGATCGAGTCTAGTTCTTGCTTGAGGATAAGCAAGGGTTTGGTTTGGGGAAGTTTGATGCGTGTCTTTTATATGATGTTTTACATCCCATTTTACACGCATTTCAGAGCTCATTCATGTAGTTTATGCTGCATTTCTCCCTATTTCCGTCTACTTCCGTATTTTGTACATTATTGCAGAAATGTGAAGAATCCAGCGGAAATCGAGCCAAATCCGTCCCCGAGTATCCTGCATTGCATATGACGTGAAGTATTCGCCCGAGGAACGAGCTTGGTGCGCAATTCAAGGCCCAAAAGACAAGTCCACGAGTTTATAGAAGTCAAGTAGCAGCTAAGGCAGTCGATCGACCACCTCCCTTAGTCGATCGACCAAACCTCGGGTTCCAGAAGCTACTGTTCACTGCCAAGCAGTCGATCGACCCCTAACATCAGTCGATCGACCATGACGCTGTTCCAGACGAGAATTAAAAGACCGAGGAACTTGAAGCCCATTAAGTTTAGGTTTTGGAATAATTGTTACGTAAACTTTCTATATAACGTAACCTATAGACATTCAGTATCTATCTAGTTTTTGATTATTGAGTTTTTAATCAAGTTTGATTCAGTAATTTTTACATTAAGTTTTCGCATACGGTTCTTGATAGTTAGTTAGGGTTTGGGATTGTTGAGCATTGGATTTCGGTTCTTAATAACTAATCTTTCCTCTACAACTCGGTATTCTTCTGCCCTATTTTTAGTTCATCTTTATTTCATCAATAGTATAGAATTGCTAAGTAGATTCCCGCAACCGTTATCATTGTTTATGTTAATTGTTTGTTTTACTGTTCTAAGCATGAATTCCTCAGTTTACTTTATTAGTCTTATTATTGTTTTCACCCTTAGCATGAGTAGCTAAATAGTTTGTGCTAGGATGTAGGCGAGTTTTAGCATAGGCGGCAAAGTATTGAACACGGCCGATTCGCAGTCGTCGATCGATCGATCGACATTCTCGGTCGATCGACTGACCTCGTGAGGTTACCCTTCGTTTTAATTGATTTTAATCTTGTATTTAACGAATCGAATGCATGCGACCAGTTAGATGCTTATTTTATGACTAACCTATTAGATCGAAAGATAGGGAAAGTTATTTGAGCATCAATTAAATCGACTAAACTGTGATAAGATCGAAAGATAGTATAGTTTAGACCGTTAGTCACTTTTCAGGACGAGAGTCAGTATTAGTGATATTAGGGACCTATAGCGAGATCGAAAGATGCTATTTGTTAAGAGTGGACCGAGAGGACCTCTTGTTTCCCGCCTCACTTGTGTTCGATTTAGACCTGTTTAGTATGCTGCCGCCGAAGCTTTAATAAACCGATCATCCTAGTACCCCTTCTTTATCTGTTTAAACCGTCTTTTTAGTTTATTATCTTTATTTGTTCTTAGCTATAGACCATCTCAACTCAACCCCCACAATTGTTACCTTAGACTGAATATAAATCAAGTAGAATTTACATCTGCCTCCTTGTGGTTCGACCCTGTTACCACTAGCCTAGGTTAGTCTTAATAGGAAATTATAAATCTTATTTTTGGTACTCACAACGACGGGTATCAGTATCCATGATCCAAATTCACATTAACTTGGGCACGGGGTAGCCGATGAAACCCTCATCAACATGAATTCGGTGGATAGACATTTATCACCCACTTCCCCTACGTAACAAGGTTTGTACCCCGGGGTGGCCGAGTGCACTCCCTCGCGAAATAGGTTTTCATGGTTTCTACTTTTTGGTAAGGCTAAGTCTCAATTGATTATTTTAGCGAGAGGTCATGTCAATTTATTATCTATCACGTTTTAAGTGAACTAAAGCGGTGACCTACGATAATTCTAATTGACACGGTCGATAAACTCGATTAAAAGAATGATGCATGTTTTAGTTATGGCGATTTAGCGATGCATGCAACATATAAATAAAATGCAAAACATAAATTAAATCCTAGTATGGCCTTCCTAAAATAGAAAATCTAATTAACTATTACATATTTGGAAACCAACTCCATTGGTCCCTTGAATTTCGGTTTTTGGCACGCATCTCGAGGTAACACCGTCTTTATGTATCGTCTTCCTTGAGTGACACCGTCTTCAAGGAACTCCGAAATAAATAAATTACATAACAAATTACATAATTTCCTATTATACATTTGTAATTAAAAAAAATAAAACTATTAAATTACAAAACGGTGATACGAGATCACAATAAATTACAACCGAATTGATATTCCCATACATTTCGGGTAATACCAATTAAAAACTAAGGCCATACTAAGTAAAATTACATAATTCAAAAATTACATAAAATAAAATTATGACAATCATAAATAAAATACAGCATTATAATATGTATGAACATGCCCAATTTTATGCTAAATCGCCTTTAAGGAGCCAATATCGTATATTAAACAGTTTTTACGGAATTGCGTGATTCAACCTTTTAAAATCACAATAAATTACATAAAATCATATTTATGCACAAGTTAATTACCCTAACCAACTTAGGACTCAAAATTAGTCTCCACTAACTATTTGACTATAATTAACTTATATTTCTTAAAATTGTTCATTAGAGGACTCAAAATTACAATAAAATGCTATAAACTTCAAATAAATCACAAAAATTCAAATAAATTCAAAATTTCAAATTTAAACTCATGAACATTCTGGAAAAATACCATGACACTCATAATGTTCAAAAACTTAGGTTAAAATTTCGAAAAATTATCGGAAAAACTATGTTGCGGTTTATCGGATTTATCAATAATAATCATAAAAACATGAGAAAAATTATATCTATCAACTTTTCAATTTTAGATCTGAAATAGGTAATAAAATGCAATATGTGACGTTTTTCTTTAGTCATGAAGTATGTTTTAGCAATTATTCACTAATTAAAGTCACTATTTATGCTATTTTTCATCAAAAATTCATAAATCATGCATAAAGACTTCATTATAGCCTATTATTTTACACACATCTTGTAAAATTGCATGTGACAACATACTAAATTTATATGACCAGATTCAAAATTTATCTCATATTAACCTATTTTTCATTTAAATTCGATTTTTAATATGAAATATTTCGAGCATAAAAACTCCAACAATTATGAAAAATTACAGGTCATCTAAAACTTATATATGTGAAAACATATCCAAAAACCACTGAAAAATTCGAAGTTTAGCTAATTTTAGTCCGAGAATGACATTTTTATCATAAAATCACATTTTTAATGCCATTATTATATAAAATGAACAATAAAAATCCATAAATTAACCAAAATGTCCTAAATACATTTTAGGATCAGAAACTTTAATCATGCAAAAAAATTTTTCGTGATATATCATAATAACACAAATTTATAAGTTTTATATGTTAATCGTATAACTCGGAAAAACTATAACCGATTTGCATGCAAACCACCTAAGGCTCTGATACCACTTGTTAGAAATCTATATCTCATTACTTAACATATTCATATATGTGATGATTTAATTTAGTCATAAAATTAAATATTGATCTTATGCATGCAAACAATAATAAAAATAAGGAAGAAATCATCAACCCTTACATTGATATTTCGGATTTTGGGCACAAGTGAGTTCTCCTACTCACTTGTTCTTGAGCTCTCCAAATATTGGATGAACAAGGATTCAAGTGTAGAATACCTCCCAAGGATTAATACCCAAGGTAATCTCTTAATAAAATTAATATTATTATTACTAGAACAATATTAATTTAAATAAAAATGACCCAAAAATATTTATTTGGTTCTCTTAATTTCGGCTAAGAGAAGGAGAAGGAAGAATTTTCTTTCTCTCTCTAAAACTCTTATTTTAGATGGTTGAATGAATGAATAATGCACTAACTATTCATGTAGTATATTAGGTTTAATTATAGAGAAAACCCCTTTGGTCTTTTCTATAAGGAAACCGGGGAGGGGAGGGTAAAGGGGCCAATGCATGAGCAAGGTTGTCTTCACAAGAGCAAGTAGGTTTGCATGGCTAGGTTTAGGTAAAATAATTGTGTTTTCCACTTAATAAATCAACACAATATTTATCCTAAATCACCCCACTATTTCGGTCAAATAAGATAAAATGGACTCCATTTTATCTTTGTCAATTTGTCAATTTGTCAATTTGTCACATGTCACTTGTCATGTAAAATTGTCATGCATTTTTAACATATTAAAAATCAACGCATTAATAAAAACATGTCATATACAAAATCGACTTAGTAATTCATAATTACTTGAACCAAAATAATTTACCAACTATAAATCACAACATCTTGTATTTATAATAAATTATTCATTCAAATGCAATTGTTTCCGTAAACAATAATTTCATCTAAGTAATAAAACAATTCGATTACTTAGACCGTACCTTATTTAATCAAATTATAATGAGATACGTAAATATTACTTCCAAAATCGTCCGTCAATTTTAAGTAATTTAATTAACCCGTATCGTCATACGATCAATTAAATAATCAATTAAGAGTGTTACCCTTTAGGTATGACCTAAGGGGATCAATAGATCACCACCGTCGCACGACGACAAGCAATAATGTCAAACTCTAGTCAGCCAATCATTACCGATATGTGTGGACAGTTGACAGTAAAATATTACTTCCCAATTGTATTCTTTAAATGAGACTTAAACATGTGATCATCATGATCGACAGTTGTGATCGCATTATTGTCGGAGGACACATATTCCAACACTTTGGACGTTTTCACTCGGGAATTCGAGAGTTAAAGGTAACGGTGATAGGTTACTCGACAATTAGTCGATACCTTCGTCCTTCTTACTCGATATTCCCTTTTTCATTGTAAAGATTGAGTCTTTCCTGAGTTTCTCATGTAAGAAGTTGAGTTTTTAGACTTGTGGTTAATTTCCATGGTTGCCATGGGTCGAAATGGTGGATTGTTTGAACTCCGTCTGTTTAGGAACCATGGCTGCGGAGCTCTGCCTACTCGAGCTCTGTTTAGGATTGCTTGGGGTTGTCCGTACATGGGGTCCGTATAACACTATTATGGGGAAAGTTTTGCAGGTCTGTTTTGGTCCATTTTGGGACGGGTGTGGATGTTAGTTGTAGGTAGTCAGGTGGTGGCTGTGTCGAGGCTACACACGGCTTGGTTGGGTCTGTTTTGGTGCCCTTTTTCGGTTGGTCTCGATGGGTTGTGTGACACGGTTTTAGTACTAGCTATGGAGTAGTTGTGCAGTTTCGGGTTTGCCTTGGGACGGGTGTAAGAGGGTTTATTGGCTGGTTTCATGGCTCTGTTTTGGAGCTGTTTTAAGGACGGTTGTGGGGAAGGGTGTTGAGTCGGGTGTTAGCTCGATTTTAGGTGGCTGGTTGGGTTGGTTATCTCGGTTGTGGGAGGCTTTTGGATAGGTTGATGGCTGGGTTTAGGGAAACGGGTACGGGACAGTTCGATGGTCCCTTTGGGTCGTGGGCCGAGTTGTGTTTTGGCGCTAGTTTAGTTTGTTTGAAATTAATTAAATTCCGTCTCGTGTTTCTTTTTATAAAACGCAACCCATTAAAGTATTGTTCATTTGTATATCTCCCTTTCATGTTTTATAATTCTAGAATATCATTATTTAATTAATTAAATTACCGTCTCAAATATGCCCATGTACCCGTCTTTTTATTTAGTAATGTGGCAAGTTGGGCCTGTTTTATATTATATGTTATTGGGCCATATAGGTGTGGTATGGCATTTTAATAGGGCTAGTCATGGCTATAAAATGTTTGGCGCTAAATTAATTTATTAAAATAATGATTAAATAACCGTCTCACATTTATATAACGTAATTAGTCAATGTCGTTTATTTACTTATTTATTCAGTTTTTGGGCTTGTCTTATTTATTTAATTGGGCTTATCCTAGTCCATTCATTGGATTTCACATGGTTTATTTATTGGGCTCATAAATGAGTCACTTGGACTTGGTCACATTTTATCCCGTATATTTCATATAACGTAAATTATCCATTATCATTTATTATATTTTATTTAACCGGCATGTTAGATTTTAAAATGGAACATCCATTAATATAATACAAGTATGAGATATTTATTATAAGTACTTACAAGAGTCACATTCTTGATAATGTCTTGTATTGTTCTGTGGTGTGAATCTCGGTCCTATCAGATACTAGAGGTGAGCTATAATCCCTCTAGTTGTGATATGATCGTCGGGGTTGATGTTCCCGTCCGTACTTATGGTGAGATGCAAGCCATAAGTATGAACGTGACATTAATGATCCCGTGTCATATGATGTTTGCATGATCATTCTTACCCTTATTGTGACTCAAGTGTGACGTTTTACATTGTGTGACGACTGGACACTCCTTATTTACCCTTTCGGACCATTGGTCACTGTTAGGTGCCATGTTTCCGGATTGGGCTATGCTTCCTTCCGCCTCTTCGGTTCGTGGGTCACGGTTAAGTGACAAAGTTCCGATTTGGGGTTACTCGACTTTTCGGTCACGGTTAGGTGTACCATGTATCGAGTCTTGGATGCGGATGGGTCACCGCATGTCAAATCGGGTGTCGTCCATCCCGAGAGTCTGGCCAGGTTTAGACTAGGACCGTGTTATGATCGTCGTCCTACCAGGAGGTTGGAGTCTAGGATGTAGTCTTGTGTGTGGTATATCCGACATGCTTGAAAGGTAGCCTCTGAGCCGGAAACTCCGTCTACACTTTGTGTCGGTTTTACACTTTTTGAGTCGTGTCAATATGAGTTGGTTGACTTTATTATTCTATTCTCCTTGACTGCATATTTATTCTCATATATCATGCTTATTCCATTAAGAAAGTACTATGCCTATCTCATCATGATTATCAATTATATTCTCTTGTTCATTATTGTTTATATGATACATGATTTATATGTTTAAATAAGTGGTTGTTTACTTGCATTTCGACATATTGTGGCTGGGAGAACCTTGAGTTACTCCCCACTGACTATGGCTTTCATGTTTACATGAATGACAGGTGGTGAAGATGCTTACGTGGGGAAGACTTGTGGGCTAGCGAGAACTAAACCCTTGGACCTTAGTTTCTAGTTTAGAAACCCCTTATATGTTTATTCGTGGGATATCTTTTCCCCGCTTTCTAGACTTGGGTTGTAATAACCTAAAATTGTCTATTGTAGTATTTGTTTCATTTCGTTTTGGCACCCGCGTGTTAATCCTTAACTTACAATAAAAAGTGTTTAAAATCTCACAAATTTCCGCTTTAATTTATTAGTTATATTTTCCGCTTTATCGCGGGGTGTCACTGTTGGTATCAGAGCATATGTTGCTCCCGACGCACACACGTGTACCCCAAATTTAATTTGAACTTGACCTTGAATAATGAATTAGAGATGGGTAGACTTAAGGACCTAAGGTGGTAGTCTGTAGTGTGTTTGCTCTTTGTTAGGTACTAACATGTTTGTTGATTGTCATTTAATAATTGTTGTGTTCTTGGATCAATGACCGTGAGCTTATCTATACGAAGATCAAGATTTGGTGTCTATTGCTGAGGATTGAAGATTTGTTCAACCTTTGAAGAATGCTTCTACTCCTTTGAAGATGTTTCTCGTTCTTTGTGTATCTTGCCTTATTCTTTATCTCTTGGTGCTTACCCTCCTTCTAAACTCTCTTCTGTTTTACTTTAAAAGCTACGCTTGTATTCCTAACTTGTCCTTTGTTCTTTCCTTATCCTCCCTTAACGCCTTTTGATGGTACTTTTTCTTTTGAGGAATGTTGACCTTGGTTGAAAATTTTGACTTTTGAGGAGATTGTTTATGGTTGACCCTTAATCCTGGTTTTGAGAGGATTTGATGTTGGAAAGACTTAGGTTGTGTGATGAGACATACTTGATGGTTCTTATACCTAGATCCTTGATAAAGTGAGTATATTTGATTGGTGGATTTTGTGTGTCAAGTTTGAGTTGCATTGGTTACTAAGGTTAGAGAACTTAGCTTTGTTGTTTGTGTTTGTGATTTGAAAGCCTTGGGAAGTGTAGTGAGACGTGTCTTGGGATGCTAGTGCTTAATACTTGGCCTAAGATGGATGAAATTAAATGGTGGATTTAAGGATATAGGATTGACTAAGTAAGTTGAGTTTATGATTGACTTTCGTAATCACTTTGGACATGAGAGCTTGATAATGTATATATTTCCATATGAGAAAAGCTAATGGTGGGATTATTGGTTAGTGTAAGTGAGTGATATTGATTACTACTTGAGGTATGATATGAGAGTGAGAGTAAGCTACATTGTTGGGGAGTCTTAGCACTTGTTTTAGTAACTAGAAAGAATAATGGTATGGTTGACACCAATTGTTAGGTTAAAGAACATAGCTTCAATTTATGGTTTTAGGAACTTTGCGGTGGTAAAGCATTGTTACAACTAAGACCTTGTTTCTTGAGAACTCGATGGTAAGTAAAGTTCTAGGATGCCAGATTTGAAAGAATACATTTTGGGATGTTGATGACCATAAAGGATTAGTGATGTGATTTGATGTTAGTTGACTCACGAGAGTTCTTGAGTTGAGAGAGACTTGGTATTGAGAAGTATTTATCCTATGGTTTTATAAACTTTGAGGTTGTAATGAGTACTTGAGATGACGGGATGATGTTGTAGATGAGGGTAGTAGAGTGGACTTTCATGAAAGAAAACTTTGGATTGACTTGTTACTACCTTGTTTTGAAATGAGAACCTTGGAATATTTGAGGAACCTTTTCTGGGATTTAGAGGTTAGTATTGGGATTTTTGATTGAGGGTTTTACCATTTTGAGAAACTCATGGTTGACACTAGTTGGATATGAGTATAGCTTTGTTGGAAACCTTGACCTTGATCTTGTGGATGTTTGAGGATTTGGAGTGATGAGATCACACTTATAGTGGAGTACCTTGTTTCAAGGAATAACTTAAGATGAAGTAACATAAGTAATTTGAGGAAACCCTTGGGAGTGATGTGGTTATGAGTTTTGTTGTTAGGAAGCTTTCGGAACCATTTAGGATGATGTTGTTATTCGAGGTTTGAGTACCTGGCGTTTCCTTGTTGTCTAATTCATTCTCTTCTTTGACCATAAGCATTACCGTTCATACCTCTCTTCCTCGCTTCATCTTGCTCCTCCCTTAAATTGATGCTAGTGACCTATAAAAACCCTACCCTTGACATTTTTATTGTCTTGACTTCAATTCTTACCCTATGAAGTTCATCATAGCTCTTTCGTTGGTTACGTTTGGACTCTCTTAGCGTACCTGGTATTTATGTTGTCTAAATTGCTTTCTTTTCATACAATTCCTAAATATTTCAAGATACCAGTTTTGATTCGTTGTTAAAAGTTGATGTTACTTTTGAAAAACCTTACCTATCTTAAGGATTTGAAAATGAAAATTTGATTCAGTTTTCTATTTGTTCTTTGAATATAAACTTATTTATCATGAATTTAATTGCTAAACCTGATATTTCTTTAAATTTTAACCAATTTCTGTTAACTTTGATCTATTTATGATTTCGTTGTCAAAGTTTGATATTACATTTTAAGAAATTTGACTCCCTTTTGAGTTTAAAGGTGGAACCTTTCTATTTTGGCTTTTGCAAAAGAAAATTTGAGTAGATTACCATTTTCTTTTGATTTTGACGTTGACCGGATGTTAGAACTCGTTATTGGAGACGTTTGATAACTTGTTCTATACTTGTCGATGAATGATTTTGTTTTGAATTTGTCTTTGACTTGGAAAGTTAGCGTTCTTGTGTGCACGACAAGAGCAATTTCGTTCCATGAATGAGACTTACACTTTTGAAAACTCTTCATTAACGTTTTTGAAAGTATTTTGATTTTTGATTTATACAATGATTTACCTTTCGACCTGGTTCTGTCGGAAAATTTCATTTGAAACTTTTGAAAGAATTTTAATTCTTACGATAAGTAACCTTTAAAATGTTTTGGTTACCGATTCCAATTGCAGTTTTATTTTTATAACCTTTCATTTCTACTTTCAAGTTTTGAGGACGAAAGTTTCGAGGACGAAACTTTTTAAAAGATGGGCTGATTGTAACACCCGCAAATTTCCCATTTTGACATTTAAAATTTATTAAACCGTTTGATTTCTTTATTTCATATTTTTGAATTACTCAATTTAATAAATTTAATGTCAAGCACGATTTTTATAAACGTATTATATAAAAGCTCATTTTTTATAAAAATACGTATTACTAAATTATATCTTTGAGTCATAATTTATACAAGAATAAATGTATACAAATTTTGGTCAGATAATAATAAAGACAGTAATAATAATAATTCCCGTCGCAACATCCGTCTAGCTATAGACCGTCACATTTCACTTTGTACATGCTTTAATCCGGACCAATTAGAATTCGACAACACGTCACACCCACCTAACATCCTACACTATACTTTTAAAAATATCTCTTTATTATATATTTATATATTATTATTATTATTATTATTATTATTATTATTATTATTATTTTATTATTATTATTATTATTATTATTATTATTATTATTATTATTATTATTATTATTATTATTATTATTATTATTATTATTATTATTATTATTATTATTATTATTTTATAATTATTATATATTATTAATATTATTTGTGGTTATTGTTTAAAATACCCGTCCCCACCTCCTTTTATTCCTCATCCTTTCTTCTTCTTCCTGTGCAAAAACAAACAACAACAACGAAAACAGCAGTAGCAACACGCCATTCCTATCGACCTTCAATCCCCATTTTCTCCCTTATTTCTCAACCAAACTCCATTATTTTTGTACCATTAGCTTCCTCGTCCATTCCTCGTTCTTTTAAGGTAAGAAAGCTTTGATTTTGTTGAATTTTTGAAATGGGCATCTTATGACAAATTCGGTTTTGGTGACTCAAACAACTCGTTTTTCCTTCCCTTTTAGTTGAAGACCTCGAATACTGAAGAAAGCTCGTGCTTTGGACGTTTTCACTCGGGAATTCGAGAGTTAAAGGTAACGGTGATAGGTTACTCGACAATTAGTCGATACTTTCGTCCTTCTTACTCGATCTTCCCTTTTTCATTGTAAAGTTTGAGTCTTTCCTGAGTTTCTCATGTAATAAGTTGAGTTTTCAGACTTGTGGTTAATTTCCATGGTTGCCGTGGATCGAAATGGTGGATTGTTTGAACTCCGTCTGTTTAGGAACCATGGTTGCGGAGCTCTGCCTACTCGAGCTCTGTTTAGGATTGCTTGGGGTTGTCCGTACATGGGGTCCGTATATCACTATTATGGGGAAAGTTTTGCAGGTTTGTTTTGGTCCATTTTGGGACGGGTGTGGATGTTAGTTGTTGGTAGTTAGGTGGTGGCTGTGTCGAGGCTACACACGGCTTAGTTGGGTCTGTTTTGGTGCCCTTTTTCGGGTGGTCTCGATGGGTTATGTGACACGGTTTTAGTACTAGCTATGGAGTAGTTGTGCAGTTTCGGGTTTGCCTTGGGACGGGTGTAAGAGGGTTTATTGGCTGGTTTCATGGCTCTGTTTTGGAGCTGTTTTAAGGACGGTTGTGGGGAGGGGTGTTGAGTCGGGTGTTAGCTCGATTTTGGGTGGCTGGTTGGGTTGGTTATCTCGGTTGTAGGAGGCTTTTGGATAGGTTGATGGTTGGGTTTAGGGAAACAGGTACGAGCAGTTCGATGGTCCCTTTGTGTCGTGGGCCGAGTTGTGTTTTGGCGCTAGTTTAGTTTGTTTGAAATTAATTAAATTCCATCTCGTGTTTCTTTTTATAAAACGCAACCCATTAAAGTATTGTTCATTTGTATATCTCCCTTTCATGTTTTATAATTCTAAAATCTCATTATTTAATTAATTAAATTACCGTCTCAAATATGCCCATGTACCCGTCTTGTTATTTATTAATGTTGCAAGTTGGGCCTGTTTTATTTATATGTTATTGGGCCATATAAGTGTGGTATGGCATTTTAATAGGGCTAGTCATGGCTATAAAATGTTTGGTGCTAAATTAATTTATTTAAATAATGATTAAATAACCGTCTCACATTTATATAACGTAATTAGTCAATGTCGTTCATTTACTTATTTATTCAGTTTTTGGGCTTGTCTTATTTATTTAATTGGGCTTATCCTAGTCCATTCATTGGATTTCACATGGTTTATTTATTGGGCTCATAAATGAGTCACTTGGACTTGGTCACATTTTATCCCGTATATTTCATATAACGTAAATTATCCATTATCCATTATTATATTTTATTTAACCGGCATGTTAGATTATAAAATAGAACATCCATTAATATAATACAAGTATGAGATATTTATTATAAGTACTTGCAAGAGACACATTCTTGATAATGTCTTGTATTGTTCTGTGTTGTGGATCTCGGTCCTATCGGATACTAGAGGTGAGCTATAAGCCCTCTAGTTGCGATATGATCGTCGGGGTTGATGTTCCCGTCCGTACTTATGGTGAGATGCAAGCCATAAGTATGAACGTGACATTAATGATCCCGTGTCATATGATGTTTGCATGATCATTCTTACCCTTATTGTGACTCAAGTGTGACGTTTTACATTGTGTGACGACTGGACACTCCTTATTTACCCTTTTAGACCATTGGTCACTGTTAGGTGCCATGTTTCCGGATTGGGCTATGCTTCCTTCCGCCTCTTCGGTTCGTGGGTCACGGTTAAGTGACAAAGTTCCGATTTGGGGTTACTCGACTTTTCGGTCACGGTTAGGTGTACCATGTATCGAGTCTTGGATGCGGATGGGTCACCACATGTCGAATCGGGTGTCGTCCATCCCGAGAGTCTGGCCAGGTTATTGACTAGGAGCGTATTATGATCGTCGTCCTACCAGGAGGTTGTAGTCTAGGATGTAGTCTTGTGTATGGTATCTCCGACATGCTTTAAAGGTAGCCTCTGAGCCGGAAACTCCGTCTACACTTTGTGTCGGTTTTACACTAGTTGATTCGTGTCAATATGAGTTGGTTGACTTTATTATTCTATTCTCCTTGACTGCATATTTATTCTCATATATCATGCTTATTCCATTAAGAAAGTACTATGCCTATCTCATCATGATTATCAATTATATTCTCTTGTTCATTATTGTTTATATGATGCATGATTTATATGTTTAATTAAGTGGTTGTTTACTTGCATTTCGACATATTGTGGCTGGGAGAACCTTGAGTTACTCCCCACTGACTGTGGCTTTCATGTTTACATGAATGACAGGTGGTGAAGAAGCTTACGTGGGGAAGACGTGTGGGCTAGCGAGAACTAAACCCTCGGACCTTAGTTTCTAGTTTAGAAACCCCTTATATGTTTATTCGTGGGATATCTTTTTCCCTCTTTCTAGACTTGGGTTGTAATAACCTAAAATTATCTATTATAGTATTTGTTTCATTTCGTTTTGGCACCCGCGTGTTAATCCTTAACTTACAATAAAAAGTTTTTAAAATCTCACAAATTTCCGCTTTAATTTATTAGTTATATTTTCCGCTTAATCGCGGAGTGTCAAAGTTGGTATCAGAGCATATGTTGCTCCCGACGCACACACGTGTACCCCAAATTTAATTTGAACTTGACCTGGAATAATGAATGAGAGATGGGTAGACTTAAGGACCTAAGGTGGTAGTTTGTAGTGTGTTTGCTCTTTGTTAGGTACTAACATGTTTGTTTATTGTCATTTAATAATTGTTGTGTTCTTGGTTCAATGACCGTGAGCTTATCTATACGAAGATCAAGATTTGGTGCCTATTGCTGAGGATTGAAGATTTGTTCAACCTTTGAAGAATGCTTATGGCGGAAAATTTCATTTGAAACTTTTGAAAGAATTTTAATTCTTACGATAAGTAACCTTAAAAATGTTTTGGTTACCGATTCCAATAAACTGATGAAAATATCTTAAAACAAATAAACAAACTGATAAAAAGTCTTGAAACAAACAAACCGATAAAGTTTATAAGTAAAATAGTACGAGAAAAAAAATCATTATTCCTTGGTGATGTTATGTTGGCTCGAATATTAATTATTCCCTTCGGGGGCGGTGAAGAAATCATCAACTTCTAAATGGGTTGCATTTCTCATATCAGAATCACCATCTCTATCTTCCAATACTAGATTAGTCTCCACTTTCTTTCCTTTCTGCTTTATTGATTTTTGGTAGAGATCAACCAAGTGCTTTGGAGTGTGACAAACACGAGACCAGTGGCCATTTCCTCCACATCGATAACATACATTAGTCACATTTTCATTTCTATTTTTTTCAAATTTGTTATCATCATTATTATCCCTCTTTTGGTGGGAATATGAGTTCTTAAAAGTACCACCACGACCTCGACCAAGACCATAACCACCACGACTTCGACCAAAACCATAGCCACCACGACCTCGACCAAAACCATAGCCACCACGTCCACGAACACGAAAACTGCGCCCTTGACCACTGCTTCTGGCATGCACTTTGTGTGCTGTCACATTCGCTTCAGGGAATGGAGTTGAACTAGTTGGACGTGATTCACTGTTTTTTATCAACAATTCATTATTTTGCTCAGCCACAAGAAGATAATAAATTAATTCAGAATATTTTTTAAAACCTTTTTCACGATATTGTGTCTGCAGGACAACATTATTTGCGTGAAAAGTAGAATAAGTATTTTCTAACATTTCTTCGTCATTAATTTTCTCTCCACATAATTTCAGTTGTGAAGTAATTTTGAACATGGCTGAGTTATATTCACTTACGGACTTAAAATCCTACAATCTCAAATGCATCCAGTCATAACGAGCTTTAGGTAATATTACTGTTTTCTGGTGGTCGTATCGCTCTTTTAAATTTTTCGAAAGCACTTGCGGGTCTTTAACAGTTAAATATTCAACTTTAAATCCCTCATGAAGGTGATGACGAAGGAATATCATGGTCCTAGCCTTATCCTGATTCGATGTTGTGTTGTTTTCTTTAATTGTCTCACTAAGAGCTTTTGCATCAAGGTGTAATTCAGCATCAAGCATCCAAGATAAATAATTTTGTCCGTTAATGTCAAGAGCATCAATTTCTAGTTTCGTAAGATTCGACATAATGACTATACGAGAAAATGAATTTGTATTAGATGAAAACTCACAATTAAACGGAATTAATAAAAACTATTGAATTAAATTGTAGCAATTAGAATGAAATCAAAAATAGACCTATATGCACAAAAGTACTGATTTACCTTAACAATAGCATGCGAAGATGAAGGATATTGATTTACGGAAAAATGTGAAAGTATAGAATACACCCAATCAATGTCAACGATATTAATATATGTGTTAATTTAATGTATATATATTTAAAAAAAAAATATTTATGGTATAACACAATAACACACCTACATCTCAAATGGCACAACAAAACAATCAATTATTGATTAACAACCAAGAGTAGATAAGAAGAACAAAGTCCTTTCATATGGCCAAAAACAAATTAATGACGTTTCCTAACAAATTATCAATTTAGACTTGCACATAATAACTAAACAAAAATTAAATACTGAACATGTACTCTATGTGATTTTTGCCTCGTAAACTATAATTTGTATGACAAGGCAACATTGAATAATAATTAAACGAAACACACACAATATTAACAATGCAATTGACGAATATAAGTCCCGTTAAAAGGTTTGAGAAGAAAAAAAAAATATGCGGTGTAACAACAATTCTCAATGTAAGCAATTCTCATAAAATTAATAGTATGATATATAGAAAAATAATAATATTAACCAACATTACACTGGGTAATAATGAAGATTAATCAAAAACAATAATTGCAACATGTTGTAGAAGTACATATATATATGATGCATGGTTAATCTATATTAACATCTATATTATTGTATTTAAAACCAAGCGGCGTATAAAATTTTAATCTATCTATAATTGTTAAATCATATAGATTGCTAGTAAATAATAATTGTGAAAGCATACCTTAATAATGTTATGAGAAGGACTATAAAAAAAACCCAATAATACTTCTATAATCAAACCCTTAGCGAGATAGGATAGATCGTGCTGATAACGTGTTATAAAATATAGAGACTAAAGTAAGAGAGTGAGTGATGGTAGAGATGTGTGTATTTCTCATTGGCACAATAGAATATATATATACAATCGAAAGGGGAGTTATGAAATAGGAATATAAAGTGATAGTCTAGAACCATCCTACCATTAAGGACATTCATACTACATTTATGTACATTCATGATGAGAGTGTCGTCGGATCTCTCAATCAAACACATTTATATTCTCAACAAACAAATAGTTAGTGGTTAAGTCGAGGTCGATCCATGGGATGGTGTGCTTTGGGTTCTAAGTCTATCTATCTCAATTTATGCTAGTGTCGCAATTGATTTGGGTTTATAGTTATGTTCTAGACTAATGAAAGCAATAAAGTAAATAAAAGTGTAAACAAGTAATAAAGAATACTAGGATATCATGGGGTCATAGGGGATTTATGGTGTTAAGCATACAAACATGTTTAAATAGTTGCAAGCAATTAATGTTGTAGAGGAACCGAGTTGGTTTATGTCTTACGGTTCTTAGGAAGAGTTGGGTCCCGGAGCCGAATCGATTAGATTGTACAACACCTACAAGTGGACTTACTTTCCCCCTAATTTATTCTATGCATGGTCTAACTAGACTCGAGTTGGTTTATATCTTACAAGTCAAGTTGAATAGATAAGAGATGGTTGTAAATGCAAGGATTCATAGGCTTAGCATTTCATCAAACATAACATGTGCATAGGTTGACATCACAACAAGAAAGCAAATTAATTGTGGAAACATATTGGATTAATTAAGCATGATTATTCCCCATGTCTACTTCCCTTAATTACCCACGGATCCTAGTTAAGGGAACTACTCACCCATTATCATGGAAAACATGTCATTATTGGTGTCAATTATCACAGCAAGTGTAAACATGATAAGAGCTTTAAGGATATAAATAATAAAGAGTAAAGAGTAAATGAATTATACCAAACTTGAGATGATCCAAATAATAAAGCAAGAATAAAAGAAGAGAACTTGATTGATTGATGAAGGGTTGTCAATCCTCCAATAATAACCCAATAATCTTCAATTACCCAAAAGTAAGAAACTTGAACAATAATTAAGGAAAGATTAATGTGTAATTTTTGTGGAAAGATTAAAGGATAATATATTCTAATCTACTCCTAATCTAATCTAAGGAAATTTGGTTTAATCTAAGAAAGCTTGATTAAGTCTAAGGAAACTTGATGGTTTGATTATTCGAAATGGAGTATATATAGTGGTACATCATTAGGTTAAGCAATGGTAGATTAGTAATTAACAATGCTAATTGTTGAGTTGAGGAAGTGCTCCTCTCCAAGGAAGATGCTAGTCTCCTTTTTGGTGGTCTCCAGAAAATATGCTCATCCCGAGCGTCTAGGCCGAGGGACGGTTGGCACTGGAGAGTAATACGAGCGGGTTGGTCTCGGGACGCTCGGATCACAAGGCCTCAAGACGAGCATCGTGAGCACGGGACGCTCGGATCACAAGGCTTCAAATCGAGCGTCCTAGAGGGGGAGGGGGGGGGGGGGGGTTGTCTCCGGGGACGAGCGTTTTGAGTCTCGGGACGAGCGGATTGGCGGACAACTTCTCTGTTTGAGCTCGGATTGTAAACTGGACGTCATTTTCTCATCCGGACTCCTATTCGAGTGATTCAAAAGCCTAGATCACTTGATTTTTCGACGCCGTTTCATCTAGAATACTTTAAGTTCCAAAGGAGCAAGCCTTGGTTTGTTTCCGAGCAATTTCTTCTTGCAATGACTTCCTTCTCGTCATCCTTGCTCTTAAGCCTATGATCCTTCTATATACTCTTTATTCCTACATCCTTTGTAACACCCCGGAGGACTGTTACCATCTCGGTTTCGAGGTAGTGAATAACAAATTAAACTCCAAGGCGAATTATATAATTACTTTAACTTAATTATTACAAAACCTCTTTTACATCAAATTACAAAGAACTACATAAATGAAAGTGAAAGTCTTCTAAATGATGATCTAGCTACTAAGTCTTCTGATCCAGTGTCTCACGCCCATCAAGCTCCCATCCTGTCTCATAAACCTGTCAAGTCTGCTCCCCAATATTTGGATCGTCACAGGTGTTCACGAATACACAGGGTCAACCACGAGGTTGAGTAGGGAATACAATGAAACAACAAAATATGATATGCATGCTCCTCCGTCACCTCCACCTCCACCTCAACTCATATCTCATAACCCGTACAAAGCCGACCATACCGATCCCCGGTGAGACTATATATCGATAGCCGATCTGTGACTTGTTGAGGACACCAGGGCAAGAACCCTGGGCCTAATCACAACATAATCATCACCACACCACATCACCACAACATCCTCCATCTCCAATGCATATGAATGCTCAAGAAATTAATACAACACAATATGTATCGGTAAATCATAGAATCAATCGAATGTTGTGATAATATACTCAATACGAACAATTGAGTCAAGCACATTCCAGGATATGAATCATAACATGAATCAACAACCACGAATCAAGTCAACGTTCACGGTTTGGTCATATGAAACACAAACAAGTCAACACAATTCAACAACAACGATAATAAGTTCGCAATCCAAGCACACAAGCAATCAATTATGATCCTTCACATATCCATCACCTACATAACATAATTATGTATAATTACCACCTACTCAATCAAATAATCATGCACATAACCTAGACTCATCATAACTTAATAGGAATATCAACTTAAAGAACAAACACGATTTTTCCTGATTTTCCAGCACATGACAGACTCGGAATAAAATACATAACTAATTCCAGAAAAATCAAATTGATACAAGGCCAATTGGATTGGAACCCCATGCGTCTTAGCTACAAATTATATCTAACGTGTTTTTCTCAAATTCCAAACTTATCAAGGGTTTTCAGACTGATTTCCAAAAACTGACAGAAACCGTCGCATAAAAAGTATTGATTCATAAAACGAGTTTAAAACATTATTTTGCAGTAATTCCAAATCCTATTATCATCTAGACTATACAAATATGATGTATGAAGAAGCCTCATAACTGAATCGACATAAAAATTAGGGTTTAAAATCATTTTCCACAACCAAATCAGATTCGCGGACTTTTCAGCGACATGTTTATAAATAAATCACCTAGGACAAACCATAAAGAATTTGACTACGAGATTTTATATGAATAAACTAGACATCAAATAAACAGGACTCTCCTTTCAAACTTTTTGAAGACGAACACTTTAAAACAGTATAAACAATGGAATGAAATCGACTTACAAACAGGGAAATCGAATTAGGTTGGAATCGATGAGAAATCTTCAATCAAATGAAAGGCTCGACAATTCTTCTTCCTCTCCCTTTCTCTAGGTTTAGAAATGGTTTTATGAATGATAAAATGAAAAGAGGGGAGAGGGAGAGCGGCTCTTAGATTAGGTTTAGGGTAAATGGTGGTTACATGTTCCGGGTAAGGCAAATGGGTTAAACGGGTATGGTCGTTGGGTAAATGTAGATGGGTAAATGGGTGATACGATTCTTGACCCAAAAGACAAAATGTGATGTAGCCCGACTCAACATATACGATATAAACCCGACTTAATAACATTCACGATATTACGATGCAACCAATATAAAATGTATAATAACTAGTATATAATAATATCCGTTTAATCGATTATATAAAATACGGGGTATTACATCCTTGGTCATCATTCTTGCCTTCCTTTTCATACTAGTCCATCCAATATCATCAAAAAGCTTCCAAATATGCACGAGAGACGGGAATTTCCGCCTAATTATCTTCCTTCCTACAAAACATACGAAATGCACTAGGAAAGCAATAGAAAGAATTTGACGGATAAAATGGCTATGAAATATTATAATAGTATGAAAAATAGGCTCAATTAGGGAACTAAATGTCCGCAATTATGAGTCACATCAAATATCCCAAAACCGAACCTTTACTCGTCCCGAGTAAAGAGGTGACTAGAACTAAACCTTTATTTAAACTATCCTAATAATATAACCGATGTGAGACAATTAGCGGGTCTCACTCCGCCCCTTCAACTCACAACAAGACAACCATGAGGTAGGATGCCTTCTTGCAAGATAAGGTGGGGCTTGCCAAAATGGCGATACATCCAATCATTAAAGCACACAAGATCAAGTAATGGATGCATCTACAAAAATGAATAGCCACTTTCCTTATCTAAGTGGCGGAAATTATCTAAAAGGGAAGCAATCTAAGAGTACACACTCCTTCATAGATACGGTTTCTTCAAACTACTAAGCCTAGAAGGATACCAATAAATCACCTCCAAGTTGTGTCAAGCTAGGGTACCTTTGTCCTCAATCGTTAAATGCTTTCGTCAAGAGTAGACTCCCTATGGTGTTAGAAACACTGGAGGATCGTGAAATTCCCCTTCTTGCCTAGACAAGAAGAAGGGTCGTCCCCTCTCTACCATGCACAAAAGTGGATTTGATGGAAAAGGGATCAATAGATTTTTGAGTTTCATGTGGGGGTTTGCTTTTGTTGTTGTTATTCCCCCCAATTTGTGGCATTTGACATTTTGAGAACATTTTCTTTTTGTAATTTCTTTGATGTTTGGCTTTTCAATACTTGACAACTTTCAACATTTTGCATTTTTTTTTTGAACATTTACAAAGCTACCCCATTTGTAGTGAGGGTGCTTGTATTTGAAGAATAGGAGTTTTTATTTTTGTTATTCCTCTTTTCTTTTGATGCAATTGCAAACTTTTTGACTTTCATTTCAATTCTTGAACTCAATATTTGAAAATTTTTTGTGCCCATTCCCTTTGATGACAAAATGTGGTAGAACATGGATGAAGGATGGTTGTATGGTTTCAAGGGTCACCTTGGAATAAACGGTGGCCAAGGAGTTATCACACCATAAGGTACTCTTGACTAGGCCTTAATCCATGGGTCAAAGGATACTAGCATGACACATCCTAGGGTGTTTTACAAGCATTCTAATGAGCAAAGTCTTAAGAAGAAAACGTATCTACAAGGGCCTTATATACACTTGTCAAGCTTCCCAAATAGACGCTTTCAAAATTTTTTTCCTAACATGCAACTACATGCCATGATGCAACTAACATTTATACAACCTAATGCATATGCTTCTACCAACTAGTATGCCAAATAATCTTAATACAATCCTATAATTACATTGGTTCATACCGCATCAATCAAAATAGAGCCACATAGTCATTAACATAAAGAGGAAAAAATAGATTGGAAAGATCATACCATGCGGTCTTCAATATCCTCATGTCTCGGATGTGGCGTAGTCCATCAATGTGAAAAAGGATAAACAAACAAACAAGTATATACAATATATACAGTACTACACTATAAAGCAAATGAACATGTTTTTGGTTTTTTCAATTTTTTTTTTATGGTTTTTGATTTTATGAAATAAAAAGACATGTTTTTGGGATTTTTCGGAATTTTTCAATTTTTATCATTTTGGAATATAAATTCCCATCCCCCACTTTATTTTGGACATTGTCCTCAATGTACATGTTGGAGTAGGAATGAAAAAGAAATACATGTTTTTTGGATTTTTGAATATATGAAAATTGAAGTACAAATGCAATGATATGATATGAATGAATGCATGCTCTAACTAAATGCAATTCTATATGACATATATAACAAATGAATGCAATCTAAACTATATTATATGATGCATGTTGTCTATGTAAATGCTTAGGTCATCTATAATTAAACCCCTGCAAACCGATTTAAGCACTATTTCTAGTGTAGAAAGGAATAGGTTTGGTTATTGGTGACTATGCATGAACTCAAGTCTATATGCAACTATCTACATGAATTATATGAAATATATTACAATGAAAACTATACTATATGAACTAACTAATTTAAATGCAATATAATACAAATACAAGCCTAAACTATATGATATATGTATGTCGCTTCATGGTTTAACCTCCCCAAACCGATTTTAAAAACTATTGCTAATGTAGGAAGAAAGGGGTTTAATCATGAGGTAACTACATAAATGCAAGTATACTTGAGAGATAAGGAAAGAAAGGGTTCTTACAATCATAATAGGAGATGAAGATGGTAGGTGAGATTGGAGTGCAAAGAGATGTTTCACGGACTTTTTGATGATAGAAAAGATGTGCACAAGCCAAAAATCTCCATTTTCTTCATTTCTTTACATTTTCTACCTTCTCATTTTCATCAATTTCCTCCAAAAATCTTAATTAAAAATATAAGATCCTTCCCTTTCATCTCTCATGCAATTTATTAAATGAATGCAAATCTACACTAAATGCATATATATACAAATTAATGGTTATTGAGGAACTATTGGGACATAAACCGCATAACCAAAAACTTTAAGATGGGAAATATTTGGTTCCTGACCATGAACCAATTGAATTGGGGAGAATTTATGATAACTCGTTGGCCTGATGCGAATAAGTGATTTTCATGTAATATAGCATGTCCCCAAGCAGAAATTGGAGTTTACACCTCATAAGTAATGGTCTAGCAATTAGTTGAAGTCGTTTGATTAAAGATTCAGCTAGACCGTTTTGTGTATGAACATGAGCTACAAGATGTTCAACATTTATCCCAATTGACATGCAATAGTCATTAAAAGTCTGTGAAGTAAATTCACCAGCATTATCAAGTAGAATATTCTTGATAGGTGTATCTGGAAAATGCGCTCGTAACTTTATTAATTGAGCAAGTAATCTCGCAAACGGCAGGTTTCGAGTTGATAACAAACATACATGGGACCATCTAGTCGATGCATCGATTAAAACCATAAAATATATAAATGGTCCACTTGAGGGATGAATTGGTCCACAAATGTCCCCTTGTATTCGTTCAAGAAATGATATCGATTAATGATTAATTTTAGCTGGTGATGGTCGTATAATCAATTTTCCTTGCGAGCATGCACAACATGAAAATTTATTATGAAAAATTTGCTGGCTTTTTAGTGAATGGCCACATGAATTTTCAATTATCCTTCGCATCATCGTAGAACCGGGATGGCCTAACCGGTCGTGCCAAATAGTAAAGTTATCAGTAAACTTCTGGTTTGCCATAACATTTGTTTCAATCAAAGCAATATTTGTGTAGTACAATCCACAAAAGAATGATGGTAGTTCTCCTTAATTTTCTTAATGCCTTGGATTATACTCGTGATTAAAAGGAATTCAACATTTCCTTCACAAGTTGTCTCAATATGGTATCCATTATTTCGGATATCTTTAAAAGTTAATAAATTTCTTTGAAACTTAGGAGAGTATAATGCATCAATTATTTCAATTTTTGTCCCCCAAGGTAATAAAATATTTTCTCTTCCGGAGCCTTCTAGTGCTAACACTGGCCTTTTTCTCTATCAAGTGTGAAAAATATCTCTTACTTTTGAATATGCTATGAGTAGTTGCACTATCAGCAAGACATAATTCTTCACCATTTAATTGACCTTGAGAGATATTCATTTGCTTCAAATAAAGAAAACAAGTGTTACAAATATATCAAATAAAAATATAGCATCTCCTTTTAAAATACTCAAATTAATAAAATGTCCCAAACAAACAAACTGATGAAAATATCTTAAAACAAACAAACAAACTGATAAAAAGTCTTGAACAAAAAAACCGATAAAGTTTATAAGTAAAATAGTACAAGAAAATAAATCATTATTCCTTGGTGATGTTATCTTGGCTCGAATATTAATTATTCCCTTCGGGGGCGGTGAAGAAATCAGCAACTTCTAAATGGGTTGCATTTCTTATATCAGAATCACCATCTCTATCTTCAAATACTAGATTAGTCTCCACTTTCTTTCCTTTCTGCTTTATTGATTTTTGGTAGAGATCAACCAAGGGCTTTGAAGTGCGACAAACACGAGACCAATGGCCATTTCCTCCACATCGATAACATACATTAGTCACATTTTCATTTCTATTTTTTTCAAATTTCTTATCATCATTATTATCCCTCTTTTGGTGGGAATATGAGTTCTTAAAAGTACCACCACGACCTCGACCAAGACCATAACCACCACGACCTCGACCAAAACCATAGCCACCACGACCTCGACCAAAACCATAGCCACCACGTCCACGAACACGAAAACTGCGCCCTTGACCACTGCTTCTGGCATGATCTTTATGTGCTGTCACATTCGCTTCAGGGAATGGAGTTGAACCAGTTGGACGTGATTCATGGTTTATCATCAACAATTCATTGTTTTGCTCAGCCACAAGAAGATAAGAAATTAATTCAGAATATTTTTTAAAACCTTTTTCACGATATTGTGTCTGCAGGACAACATTATTTGCGTGAAAAGTAGAATAAGTATTTTCTTACATTTCTTCGTCATTAATTTTCTCTCCACATAATTTCAGTTGTGAAGTAATTTTGAACATGGCTGAGTTATATTCACTTACGAACTTAAAATCCTGCAATCTCAAATGCATCCAGTCATAACGAGCTTTAGGTAATATTACTGTTTTCTGGTGGTCGTATCGCTCTTTTAAATTTTTCGAAAGCACTTGCGGATCTTTAATAGTTAAATATTCAACTTTAAGTCCCTCATGAAGGTGATGACAAAGGAATATCATGGTCCTAGCCTTATCCTGATTCGATGTTGTGTTGTTTTCTTTAATTGTCTCACCAAGAGCTTTTGCATCAAGGTGTAATTCAGCATCAAGCATCCAAGATAAATAATTTTGTCCGGTAATGTCAAGAGCATCAATTTCTAGTTTCCTAAGGTTCGACATAATGACTATACGAGAAAATGAATTTGTATTAGATGAAAACTCACAATTAAATGGAATTAATAAAAACTATTGAATTAAATATTAGCAATTAGAATGAAATAAAAAAATAAACCAATATGCACAAAAGTACTGATTTACCTTAACAATAGCATGCGAAGATGAAGGATATTGATTTACGGAAAAATGTGAAAGTATAGCATACACCCAATCAGTGTCAACGATATTAATATATGTGTTAATTTAATGTATATATATTAAAAAAAATATTTATGCTATAACACAATAACCCACCTACATCTCAAATGGCACAACAAAACAATCAATTATTGATTATCAACCAAGAGTAGATAAGAAGAACAAAGTCCTTTCATATGGCCAAAAACAAATTAATGTCGTTTCCTAACAAATTATCAATTTAGACTTGCACATAATAACTAAACAAAAGTTAAATACTGAACATGTACTCTATGTGATTTTTGCGTCGTAAACTATAATTTGTATGACAAGGCAACATTGAATAATAATTAAACGAAACACACACAATATTAACAATGCAATTGACGAATATAAGTCCCGCTAAAAGGTTTGAGAAGAAAAAAAAATATGCGGTGTAACAACAATTCTCAATGTAAGCAATTCTCATAAAATTAATAGTATATATATGATGCATGGTTAATCTATAATAACATCTATATTATTGTATTGAAAAACCAAGTGGCGTATAAAATTTTAATCTAACTATAATTGTTAAATCATATAGATTACTAGTAAATAATAATTGTGAAAGCGTACCTTAATAATGTTATGAGAAGGATTATAAAAATAAAAACCCAATAATACTTCTATAATCAAACCCTTAGCGAGATTGGATAGATAGTGCTGATAACGTGTTATAAAATATAGAGACTAGAGAAAGAGAGTGAGTGATGGTAGAGATGTGTGTATTTCTCATTGGCACAATAGAATATATATATATACAATCCAAAGGGGAGTTATGCAATAGGAATATAAAGTGATAGTCTAGAACCATCATACCATTAAGGACATTCATACTACATTTATGTACATTCATGATGAGAGTGTCGTGGGATCTCTCAATCAAACACATTTATATTCTCAACAAACAACTAGTTAGTGGTTAAGTCGAGGTCGATCCATGGGACGGTGTGCTTTGGGTTCTAAGTCTATCTATCTCAATTTATGCTAGTGTCACAATTGATTTGGGTTTGAAGTTGTGTTCTAGACTAATGAAAGCAATAAAGTAAATAAAAGTGTAAACAAGTAATAAAGAGTACTAGGATATCATGGGGTCATAGCGGATTCATAGTGTTAATCATACAAACATGTTTAAATAGTTGCAAGGAATTAATGTTGTAGAGGAACCGAGTTGGTTTATGTCTTACGGTTCTTAGGAAGAGTTGGGTCCCAGAGCCGAATTGATTAGATTGTACAACACATACAAGTCGACTTACTTTTCCCCTAATCACTTCTATGCATAGTCTAACTAGACTCGAGTTGGTTTATATCTTACAAGTCAAGTTGAATAGATAAGAGATGGTTGTAAATGCAAGGATTCATAGGCTTAGCATTTCATCAAACATAACATGTGCATAGGTTGACATCACAACAAGCAAGCAAATTAATTGTGGAAACATATTGGATTAATTAAGCATGATTATTCCCCATGTCTACTTCCCTTAATTACCCACTGATCCTAGTTAAGGGAACTACTCACCCATTATCATGGAAAACATGTCATTAATAGTGTCAATCATCACAACAAGTGTAAACATGATAAGAGCTTTAAGGATATAAATAATAAAGAGTAAAGATTAAAGGAATTATACCAAATTTGAGATGATCCAAATAATAAAGCAAGAATAAAAGAAGAGAACTTGATTGATTGATGAAGGGTTGTTAATCCTCCAATAATAACCCAATAATCTTCAATTACTCAAAAGTAAGAAACTTGAACAATAATTAAGGAAAGATTAATGTGTAATTTTTGTGGAAAGATTAAAGGATAATCTATTCTAATCTACTCATAATCTACTCTATGGAAATTTGGTTTAATCTAAGAAAGCTTGATTAAGTCTAAGGAAATTTGATGGTTTGATTATTACAAATGGAGTATATATAGTGGTACATCATTAGGTTAAGCAAGGGTAGATTAGTAATTAACAATGCTAATTGTTGAGTTGAGGAAGTGCTCCTCTCCAAGGAAGATGCTAGTCTCCTTTTTGGTGGTCTCCAGAAAATATGCTCATCCCGAGCGTCTAGGCCGAGGGACGGTTGGCACTGGAGAGGAATCCGAGCGGATTGGTCTCGGGACGCTCGGATCACAAGGCCTCAAGATGAGCGTCGTGAGCACGGGACGCTCGGATCACAAGGCTTCAAGTGGACCGTCCTGGAGGGGGGGGGGGGGGGGAGACGAGCGTCTTGTCTCAGGGGACGAGCGTCTTGAGTCTCGGGATGAGCAGATTGGCGGACAGCTTCTCTGTTTGAGCTCGGATTGTAAAACGGACGTCATTTTCTCATCCGGACTTCTATTGGAGTGATTCAAAAGCCTAGATCACTTGATTTATCGACGCCGTTTCATCTAAAATACTTTCAGTGCGAAAGGAGCAAGCCTTGGTTTTTTTCCGAGCAATTTCTTCTTGCAATGACTTCCTTCTCGTCATCCTTGCTCTTAAGCCTATGATCCTTCTATATAATCTTTATTCCGACATCCTTGGTCATCATTCTTGCCTTACTCTTCATACTAGTCCATCCAATATCATCAAAAAGCTTCCAAATATGCAAGAGAGACGAGAATTTTCGCCTAATTATTTTCCTTCCTACAAAACATACGAAATGCACTAGGAAAGCAAAATAGAAACATTTGACGGATAAAATGGCTATGGAATGTTATAATAGTATAAAAAAATAGGTTCAATTAGGGGACTAAATGTCCGCAATTATGAGTCAAGTCAAATATCCTCAAACCGAACCTTTACTCGTCCCGAGTAAAGAGGTGACTAGAACTAAACCTTTATTTAAACTATCCTAATAATATAACCGATGTGAGACAATTAGCGGGTCTCACTCCTCCCCTTCAACTCACAACAAGACAACCATGAGGTAGGATGCCTTCTTGCAAGGTATGGTGGGGCTTGCCAAAATGGCGATACATCCAAGCATTAAAGCACACAAGATCAAGTAATGGATGTATCTACAAAAATGAATAGCCACTTTCCTCATCTAAGTGGAGGAAATTATCTTAAAGGGAAGCAATCTAAGGGTACACACTCCTTCATAGATACGGTTTCTTCAAACTACTAAGCCTAGAAGGATACCAATAAATCACCTCCAAGTTGTGTCAAGCTAGGGTACCTTTGTCCTCAATCGTTAAATGCTTTCGTCAAGAGTAGACTCCCTATGGTGCTAGAAACACTGGAGGATCGCGGAATTCCCCTTCTTGCCTAGACAAGAAGAAGGGTCGTCCCTCTCTACCCTGCACAAAAGTGGATTCGATGGAAAAGGGATCAATAGATTTTTGAGTTTCGTGTGGGGGTTTGCTTTTGTTGTTATTCCCTCCAATTTGTGGCATTTGACATTTTGAGAACATTTTTTTTTTGTCATTTCTTTGATGTTTGGCTTTTCAATACTTGACAACTTTCAACTTTTTGCATTTTCTTTTTGAACATTTACAAAGCAACTCCATTTGTAGTGAGGGTGCTTGTATTTGAAGCATAGGAGTTTTTATTTTTGTTATTCCTCTTTTCTTTTGATGCAATTGCAAACTTTTTGACTTTCATTTCAATTCTTGAACTCAATATTTGAACAATTTTTGTGCCCATTCCCTTTGATGATAAAATGTGGTAGAACATGGATGAAGGATGGTTGCATGGTTTCAAGGGTCACCTTGGAATAAACGGTAGCCAAGGAGTTATCACACCATAAGGTACTCTTGACTAGGCCTTAATCCATGGGTTAAAGGATAATAGCATGACACATCCTAGCGTGTTTTACAAGAATTTTAATGAGCAAAGTCTTAAGAATAAAACGTATCTACAAGGGCCTTATATACACTTGTCAAGCTTCCCAAATAGGCGCTTTCTCAAAATTTTTCCTAACATGCAACTACATGCCATGATGCAACTAACATTTATACAACCTAATGCATATGATTCTACCAACTAGTATGCCAAATAATCTTAATGCAATCCTATAATTACATTGGTTCATACCGCATCAATCAAAATAGAGCCACATAGTCATTAACATAAAGAGGAAAAAATAGATTGGAAAGATCATACCATGCGGTCTTCAATATCCTCATGTCTCGGATGTGGCGTAGTCGATCAATGTGAAAAAGGATAAACAAACAAACAAGTATATACAATATATACAGTACTACACTATAAAGGAAATGAACATGTTTTTGGTTTTTTCAATTTTTCAAAATTTTTTTTTATGGTTTTTGATTTTATGAAATAAAAAGACATGTTTTTGGGATTTTTCGAAATTTTTCAATTTTTATCATTTTGGAATATAAATTCTCATCCCCCACTTTATTTTGGACATTGTCCTCAATGTACAAGTTGGAGTAGGAATGAAAAAGAAATACATGTTTTTTGGATTTTTGAATTTATGGAAATTGAAGTACAAATGCAATGATATGATATGAATGAATGCATGCTCTAACTAAATGCAATTCTATATGACATATATAACAAATGAATGCAATCTAAACTATATTATATGATGCATGTTGTCTATGTAAATGCTTAGGTCACCTATGATTAAATCTCTCCAAACCGATTTAAGCACTATTTCTAGTGTAGAAAGGAATAGGTTTGGTTATTGGTGACTATGCATGAACTCAAGTCTATATCCAACTATCTACATGAATCATATGAGATATATTACAATGCAAACTATACTATATGAACTAACTAATTTAAATGCAATATAATACAAATACAAGTCTAAACTATATGATATATGTATGTCGCTTCATGGTTTAACCTCCCCAAACCGATTTTAAAAACTATTGCTAATGTAGGAAGAAAGGGGTTTAATCATGAGGTAACTACATAAATGGAAGTATACTTGAGAGATAAGGAAAGAAAGGGTTCTTACAAACATAATAGGAGATGAAGATGGTAGGTGAGATTGGAGTGCAAAGAGATTTTTCACGGACTTTTTGATGATAGAAAAGATGTGCACAAGCCAAAAATCTCCATTTTCTTCATTTCTTTACATTTGCTACCTTCTCATTTTCATCAATTTCCTCCAAAAAGCTTAATTAAAAATATGAGATCCTTCCCTTTCATCTCTCATGCAATTTATTAAATGAATGCAAATCTACACTAAATGCATATATATACAAATTAATGGTTATTGAGGAACTATTGGGACATAAACCACATAACCAAAAACTTTAAGATGGGAAATATTTGGTTCCTGACCATGTACCAATTGAATTGGGGAGAATTTATGATAACTCGTTGGCCTGATGCGAATAAGTGATTTTGCATGTAATATAGCATGTCCCCAAGCAGAAATTGGGAGTTTACACCTAATAAATAATGGTCTAGCAATTAGTTGAAGTCGTTTGATTAAAGATTCACCTAGACCGTTTTGTGTATGAACATGAGCTACAAGATGTTCAACATTTATCCCAATCGACATGCAATAGTCATTAAAAGTCTGTGAAGTAAATTCACCAGCATTATCAAGACGAATATTCTTGATAGGTGTATCTGGAAAATGCGCTCGTAACTTTATTAATTGAGCAAGTAATCTCGCAAACGCCAGGTTTTCAGTTGATAAAAAACATACATGGGACCATCTATTCGATGCATTGATTAAAATCATAAAATATCTAAATGGTCCACTTGAGGGATGAATTGGTCCAAAAATGTCCCCTTGTATTCGTTCAAGAAATGATATCGATTAATGATTAATTTTAGCTGGTGATGGTCGTATAATCAATTTTCCTTGCGAGCATGCACAACATGAAAATTTATTATGAAAAATCTGTTGGCTTTTTAGTGAATGACCACATGAATTTTCAATTATCCTTCGCATCATCGAAGAACCGGGATGGCCTAACCGGTCATGCCAAATAGTAAAGTTATCAGTAAACTTCTGGTTTACCATAACATTTGTTTCAATCAAAGCAATATTTGTGTAGTACAAACCACTAGAGAATGATGGTAGTTCTCCTTAATTTGCTTAATGCCTTGGGTTATACTCGTGATTAAAAGGAATTCAACATTTCCTTCACATGTTGTCTCAATATGGCATCCATTATTTCGGATATCTTTAAAACTTAATAAATTTCTTTGAGACTTAGGAGAGTATAATGCATCAATTATTTCAATTTTTGTCCCCCAAGGTAATAAAATATTTGCTCTTCCAGAGCCTTCTATAATATTTGTACTACCTGAAATAGTGCTAACACTGGTGACTTCAATGGTGTCTATTTGGGGTTCCCAAATGTCCTCATATTCCTCATCCCAACAAGGACCATTATCAAAAGGGTTGTCATAACAAAGCTCACCAAGTTCAACACAATTGTCTCCCTCTAATATGTCATCCTCAAAGGTGAGTTTTCACGCAAGCTCACATCCATCTCACTTTCACTTTGCCCATGAACATCAAATTCCGTGGAAGTTGGGGTCATTGTTACACAAGAAGAGTAAGATGACGGTATCCAAGCATTGGTTTCACAATCAAGAATGTATTCCTCCTCATCGTCACTTTCTTCATCTATCACACCATCTTCCCAAGGAGAGGCAAATTTGTGAACATAGTAGATTGGCTCAAGGTTATAGGAAGGTGTCTCATTCTCACAAATCGTATTTTCATCATAGTTTTCCTTAATGAATTTTTGAAATGTGGTCTTTATCGCTTCCATATCTTCCTTGGCACTCTCAAATATGTCATGTATAGTTTGCTTAAGACAATGGGTGGTCATGAACTCAACAAATTCCCAAAATTCCTCACAACTCATCTCACATATCCTACCACCACTTAAGTGAAATGCCAAGTTGCGGGTTTCAAGGTCCATGCCATTATAAACAACACAACGTGCTTCATAATTTGAAAGAGTAAAACCATGATGTCAAGCACGAGTCATATAATCTTCAAATCTTGCCATATATTTATCAAATGACTCATTTTCAAATTGCCAAAATGTGAAACTAGACATGTTGATCATATGAAATAGAACAAGTACAATAAAACTCAAGAAGAACTAGAAGCACAACTAAAACTAGACAAAAGAATAATTCAAATACACAACACTGTCCCTGACAACGGCACCATTTTGATGAGAGTGTCGTCGGATCTCTCAATCAAACACATTTATATTCTCAACAAACAACTAGTTAGTGGTTAAGTCGAGGTCGATCCATGGGACGGTGTGCTTTGGGTTCTAAGTCTATCTATCTCAATTTATGCTAGTGTCACAATTGATTTGGGTTTGTAGTTGTGTTCTAGACTAATGAAAGCAATAAAGTAAATAAAGGTGTAAACAAGTAATAAAGAGTACTTGGATATCATGGGGTCATAGGGGATTCATGGTGTTGATCATACAAACATGTTTAAATAGTTGCAAGCAATTAATGTTGTAGAGGAACCGAGTTGGTTTATGTCTTACGATTCTTAGGAAGAGTTGGGTCCCGGAGCCGAATTGATTAGATTGTACAACACCTACAAGTCGACTTACTTTCCCCCTAATCACTTCTATGCATGGTCTAACTAGACTCGAGTTGGTTTATATCTTACAAGTCAAGTTGAATAGATAAGAGATGGTTGTAAATGCAAGGATTCATAGGCTTAGCATTTCATTAAACATAACATGTGCATAGGTTGACATCACAACAAGCAAGCAAATTAATTGTGGATGGATTAAGCATGATTATTCCCCATGTCTACTTCCCTTAATTACCCACTGATCCTAGTTAAGGGAACTACTCACCCATTATCATGGAAAACATGACATTAATAGTGTCAATCATCAGAACAAGTGTAAACATGATAAGAGCTTTAAGGATATAAATAATAAAGAGTAAAGATTAAAGGAATTATACCAAACTTGAGATGATCCAAATAATAAAGCAAGAATAAAAGAAGAGAACTTGATTGATTGATGAAGGGTTGTCAATCCTCCAATAATAACCCAATAATCTTCAATTACCCAAAAGTAAGAAAGTTGAACAATAATTAAGGAAAGATTAATGTGTAATTTTTGCGGAAAGATTAAAGGATAATCTATTCTAATATACTCCTAATCTCTTCTAAGGAAAGTTGATTTAATCTAAGAACGCTTGATTAAGTCTAAGGAAACTTGATGGTTTGATTATTACAAATGGAGTATATATAGTGGTACATCATTAGGTTAAACAAGAGTAGATTAGTAATTAACAATGCTAATTGTTGAGTTGAGGAACTGCTCCTCTCCAAGGAAGATGCTAGTCTCCTTTTTGGTGGTCTCATTAAATTATGCTCATCCCGAACGTCTAGGCCGAGGGACGGTTGGCACTGGAGAGGAATCCGAGCGGATTGGTCTCGGGACGCTCGGATCACAAGGCCTCAAGACGAGCGTCGTGAGCACGGAACGCTCGGATCACAAGGCTTCAAGTCGAACGTCCTGGAGGGGGGGACAAGCGTCTTGTCTCAGGGGACGAGCGTCTTGAGTCTCGGGACGAGCGGATTGGCGGACAGCTTCTCTGTTTGAGCTCGGATTGTAAAACGGACGTCATTTTCTCATCCGGACTCCTATTGGAGTGATTCAAAAGCCTAGATCGCTTGATTTTTCGATGCTGTTTCATCTAGAATACTTTTAGAGCCAAAGGCGCAACCCTTGGTTTGGTTCCGATCAAATTCTTCTTGCAATGACTTCTTTCTCGTCATCCTTCCTCTTAAGCCTATGATCCTTCTATATACTCTTTATTCCTACATCCTTGGTCATCATTCTTGCCTTCCTTCTCATACTAGTCCATCCAATATCATCAAAAAGCTTCCAAATATGCACGAGAGATGGGAATTTCCGCCTAATTATCTTCCTTCCTACAAAACATACGAAATGCACTAGGAATGCAAAATAGAAAGCATATGACGGATAAAATGGCTATGGAATGTTATAATAGTATGCAAAATAGGCTCAATTAGGGGACTAAATGTGCGCAATTATGAGTCACATCAATTCATAATAGTGTGACTAATGGACATCCACAATAAGATATTTCATAATAAAATCAACTCAAAAATCCTAAAAATGTCAATCGATTTTTCAAATGTTGAACAATTTCCTCCTCTAGTCTCTAGTTTAACAAATCAACAAATAGAAACTCCATTGAATAGTGTTACATGAGCATGTACCATGGTATGGTTGACATCAATCGCTATCCATCTTTAGGCCCATATAAGAATTTGGACCGTCCAGACAGGACGATTGATCGAATGGGTTGGGTTAAGCCAAGGAAGGCCGAATGAAACGACCTAAGAAGGTCGAGTAATGGAAACCGACAACTGTCTCGTATAAACTATTCCCTAACCTCGTTCAAGTTTCACCCTGGGTATCACGTAAGTGTATCATTCCCAGCGGAGTCGCCAAACTATGGACATGGGCCACCCGCACCGCGTGCACCCGCGCGTTGGTCTCGAGGCGGCGACACTTCTCCCACAGAGCCTTGGATTTTCCAAAGCACGTCATCGGCCGTTATCGATTTGTGAGGCATTGAAACCGGTGAAAGGTTGAATAAGCCTGCATTTGTGGAGTCGCCACTAATTTATTGTGGAAAAATTGGAAACCGTTCGAATACCTCGTGTCATGTCAAGACACAAAGTAATAAAATGAACACTAAGAACTCGTTATCCTTAGCATTCTATGTCTAGAATGACTCTCGAAGATGTCAATGGACACGGATGTCCAGAGATAACTAGAGTAAGGGGTGAGGGTACGTATTAGGAAGCTCTTTATTCGAACACCTAATCCCGCCCGCCTCGATGGTGGCCTCTACTAATGATTAGGGAAATCGTTCATATTTGATATGTCGTCGATGTAATGCATGCAATGCAACAAACATATATTAATCCTAGCATGGGAGATTAGACTATGTCGGTGAACACGTAATTTATCAAACAAATTGCGTCAAAGTAAATGTTAGATTAAATTACATGTGAATGCCAAGCAAATAAATCATACAAAATAAAATAAATTGCAATTATTAAAATTACAATAATTAAAAGGATTATTTGTTCTACGTCAAAAGCACGCTCAAAACGGGATTTCGAAGAAGAAAATAAAAGAAAAATAAAAGTAGAATAAAAGTATGAGAATACGTCAGATTAGGAGCAATAATACGATTATTAGTTAATTCAAATACGTAATTAGGAACTACGTCAAGGCGAGAAAGAGTTCAGAGACAGAAGCCAGCTGCTGCGTCCGCAGCAGCTGCTGCGTCCTCTGGAAGAGGCGTAGCACTTTCTGCGTCTGTTCTCCAGTTGGGCTCTGTCTGTGAAGTCAGAACCGCGGATTGTTAATGTTCATTGGTTATTTAGGATTGATTATTAATACTAGAACTCGAGTAGAAGTAATTTAATAGATTACATGCATCTGGAATCGTCATAAAATGAATTAAAGGTGAGAATTTACATGACTATAACGAACTCGTGTCGGAAATACAAAAAAGAACGAACGTTGAACGTGACAACGGAATTGAACAATTAAATTGAAATCAAATAAAGAAAACTATGTACAAATAGGGAATTCCGGAGAATCGATATGAACGAATCGAACCTCTAAAACCCGGATTTTAAATAGATGACGAAAACCCGTAAATATTGAATTATAAGAGATTTAAGTCGAATTAATCGGTATAATTTGAAAAGGAATCATAAATACATGTTTATATACTGAAACGAACAAGGGAAACAAAAGAAATAAGAAAGTTGCAGAAAGGTCGAGGAAGAAGAAGAAGAAGAGGAGCAGCGGCAGCCTCAGGAAGAGGCGCAACATATACTGCGACTCTTCGAAGAGGCGTAGCTGCTGCTGCGTTTCTTCTCGATGTCAGTTATCCGCTGTTTTGTAAATACGGTTTTAAAAGATGGATTTTAAAGACGGTTTTGAACGTGCTTTTGATATAAATCTTACATTAATGGTACAAAATAAAAGTACAATAAATAAAACGGGATTTTACACCCTCAGACTTAAATGTTTGACGAAACAAGATTGATTAAAGTTATCGTTTAGTGATTGCTCGACTCGAATATGCGTGGAAAGTCCGGAAAGCATGAAAAGAGGGATGGGGAAGAGGCGCAACAGCCACAACGACTCTTGGAAGAGGCGCAACACCTGCTACGTCATTTCCCCGGAGGTTTCCTCCTCAGCAAGAAAGATTTCCGCGTTTTTTATGGAATTTCGGTAGTTATACCATGAAACACAATATACGGAAGATATTTCCTTAAAAATATTAAATTTATTTAGGAATAAACATCCAGATAATTCTAGAACACTCCAAAACATTCCAACTCGACATTTAAATGATTTCTCAAAAAATGAAACGATTTTTTACCCGGACTCCAAATAAACTCTAATTATTGTCAAAACGACCGTATCGGCGCGTAGATGACGACCATGAGGTTGACTCGAGTGTTTGAGCTATCACTTGTTGATGAACTTATGAACTGTCATAAAATCGCTCCGCGTATCAAACATGCGGCCCAATCATCACTGGGTGGCCGGCGGGAGGTGCAGAAATGAGGTATCTACATAAAGGTGTCGACAATGACGCGCCATTAGTGTCGCCGAGGAGAATAAAGGTATCGACAACGATGAGCCATTAGCGTCGTTGAGGAGACTAAAGGTATCGACAACGATGCGCCATTAGCTTCGCTGAGGAGAATAAAGGTATCGACAATGACGCACCATTAGCGTCGCTGAGGAGAATAAAGGTATCGAAAATGACACGCCATTAGCATCACTGAGGAGAAAAAAATGTATCGACAACGACGCGCCATTAGCGTTGCTGAGGATAATAAATCTGCTCGAGTCGTTACAGGCGAAATTCCGGTAAAGAGGAGAAGCTAATGAACTGTATTTAGTAATCATAAAGTCTTGCTGGAAACAAAATGTCGTGGTAGTCTGTAGTCTATTGCAGAGAAAAATGTCGATCCGGATGAAGAGAAATGCCAAAACGGAGCTATATGCTGAGGAAGAGGCACATGAAGCATGGGCTAACAAATAACGAACTTATAACAAAATTCAGCGAATTTCGAGGAAGCCTATTGAGGAAAAGGTGCAGCAAGAGCTGCGACCTTTGGAAGAGGCGCAACTAGTGCTACGTTCTTTCCCAAGCTCGTCCCTGTCTGGGTGAAAATCCGACTTTAAGTCGTGTTTTATTTCTTATTTCAAAACACAAATATTTCGTTCTTTCATCAAAACCCAACCAAATTCCGTCAAGAACTTGATCAAATCTCGCCATAAATCATGACTAATCAAGGTATGTGTTTTGCACTTGCTTTAATTCGCATTTTGAGCTTGATTTTGGGTCGAAAATTAGGGTTTTTATACCCTTATATTTCGGAAACTTGGGGCTTTCACCTCAAATGGATTTGCATCATGAATTTGACATTATAAATGTTTAATTGGCAATGTTAGGAACACAACCATATATCCCTTTCGAATTTTCGTCGAGTGTTAAGGATTTGAGGGCGAAATGTGACGGTTTCTCTGTTAGAAATCTTTATCTCATTACTTGACATATTCATATATGTTTTAATTTTAATTTAGTCATAAAATTAAATGTTGATCTTATGCATGCAAACAATAATAAAATTAAAGAAGAAATCATCATCTTACATTGAAGATTTCGGATTATTTGGGCACAAGTGAGTTCTCCTACTCACTTGTTCTTGAGCTTCCTTAAATGGATGAACAAGGATTCAAGTAGAGAATCCCTCCCAAGGATTTATACCCAAAGTAACAACTTAATAAAATTAATATTATTATTACTAGAACAATATTAATTTTGTATAAAATTGACCAAAATATTATTTTGCTCTCTCAATATTTCGGTTAAGAGAAAGGGAGAAAAGAGGAAGAATTTATCTCTCTAAAACTCTTATTTTAGATGTCATTTGAATGAATAATCCTCTAACATTTTTATGTAATGTATAAGGTAAAATTAGAGGAAAAACCCATGGTATTTCCTCTCACAAAACCGGGTAGGAGGGGGAGTAAAAGGGGCCAATGCATGAGCTAAGTTGTCTTCACAAGAGCAAGTAGGTTTGCATGGCTAGTTTTAGGCAAATGATTATGCTTACCACTCACATAATTAACATAATATTTTCCTAATACTCCCCATTATTTCGGTTAATATAGATAAAATGGACTCCATTTTATCTTTGTCAAATTGTCAATTTGTCACATGTCACATGTCACATAAAATTGTTATTTATTTTTAACATATCAACGCATTAATAAAAATACGTCATATACAAAATTGACTTAGTAATTTATAATTACTTGTACCAAAATATTTTACCAATTATAAATCACAACATCTTGTGTTTATAATAAATTATTCATTCAAATGCAATTGTTTCCTTAAACAATAATTTCATCTAAGTAATAAAACAATTCGATCACTTAGACCGTATCTTATTTAATCAAATTATAATGAGATACGTAAATATTACTTCCAAAATCGTCCGTCAATTTTAAGTAATTTAATCACCCCGTATCGTCATACGATCAATTAAATAATCAATTAAGAGTGTTACCCTTTAGGTATGACCTAAGGGGATCAATTGATCACCACCGTCGCACGACAGTAATGTCAAACTCTAGTCAACCAATCATTACCGATATGTGTGGACCAGTTGACAGTAAAATATTACTTCCCAATTGTATTCTTTAAAATGAGACTTAAACATGTGATCATCATGATCGACAGTTGTGATCGCATTATTGTCGGAGGACACATATTCCAACAATCTCCCACTTGTCCTCGACAAGTGTGCGTCACCAATTCTCTTGTCCTATTACTATCTCCCACTCAATGCAAGGTGTCTTTCAGGTCTTACTTGCAAGTGATCACATCGAGAGTGGTTTCCTCAATCTGGAGAATAACTGATTGACCGGATTTATCTACCATAGATATTTTCCGAGCGTGGCCACGCATTTCCAGTTCATTACTCCTCGAGTGGCCCTGAGATATTGTTATAACCCTGACTAGGGGTGGACAATTCCTATCGCACTCATTCCCTTCGACTAGCCACAACCATCATAACCCAAAATATGCCCATTTGACCCCATTTATGAAGGTCGTAGTAACACAAATCAAAGTTAATCTGAAATTGTGCCATCTTAGATGAATAGTCTTTAGTCAAAAGAATCGACTCATTAGAATACTATAGTAGCTCTCGCCACGACCAGGCTATATAAATTTGCCAGAACTCTATAAGCGGTCATAAGGCCCGACAAAGTGTTCATAACAGTCTGCCTATGTGATTGACTAGTCATTCTCATATGACTCCATGGCACTTGAACTTGCCATCAATCACATCACACTCTAGTCACTTCGAGACGTCACCTCATGTAAGTAACTACGAGGGAATACAATGCAAATCCGTGTTCACTTTAACGGGGTTCAATTGTCTCTACAACCCATTTGGATGTAACAAAGTATAAGGTGAGTTAATAATAACTCAAACGACAAATTTCGACATCACATTCGGGTAGTCAATACCATATTACAACCTTGTGATGCATATCGTAAGTGTGTAAACACCAGACGATTGCAATGGAAGTTTAACATACCATGTGTCCATATGTTCAAACTTCTTTTAATCGCATTTTCCTTTACATTCATGTTATCTCTCATAGCATGAACCTCACCAAGTACACATATAGGTTCCCAACCTCGGTTTGAGTTCTTTATCTTGAAAGAACTTCCCTGTCGATTATCATATAACCAATGAGTTTGTGGTGAATGATATAACTTGCACTGATCAAGTACTCCACCCACTCACAATGCACTAGGTAAATGTTTTGCAGAGTCTTGCAAAAATTGTCAAGATGATTAGCCTAGCACTTCTCACAAGTCCTAGCATATTAGAAAATATTAGTTTCGAGTGACTTCTTACTTCAACTAAGTACTTTTCCAAACTTCTTATTTCTCCTTTTAGCTTGAAAGGCTTAGGATTTTCATAAATCCTTACGCGTTGTTCGAACTTTAATATGTGCAACCTCGTGACACATAACAGAGTGTTCTGTCCAACACTGAAATCGCTCATCGGATTCTCCTCGAGAATTCATGTCGATTCTTCTATGGCTTGCCAATGATTCATCATGCTCTTATGCATATGATTCATTATTGGACATGTGCATGATTATTCTAATGGCGGAAACATTAGTAACTAATAATCATGTGATCAACCATTCTTAGGTTCAATGAATGACCATGACTGCTAATGGCAATTCCATTTTCATTTACATGAATAACCTACGTTTCTCGTTGATTCGATGTGTATATCTCAATACTTATCCAACATCTCATGATGTAATTGGATTCATCATAGTCCATTTTCATCCAGAATTTAAAACTCAAATACTTTTTTGTGAAGGAAAGTATTAGCTCGTCATTCTCAATGAGTAGTGAGTTATAAATTTTACAAGATGATTGCTCCCACTAAATTCCATGTCTTCACATGATAATTTCCAACTCCCACTTAATTCCACATGTTTCGTAATTGACTACTCAATCGAAACATTTCAATAATTGAAATATATATTGCTTGCTAAGTTATTAAGATAAAACCATATATGTTCCCATCATATCCTTTCAAAATACCTATTTTGAAGAGGTTTCATCTTAACCTTATGAAAAGAGATTTTAATCTCTAACTCATTCATATTGTGATGATGCGTAGCAATGTCATTATTCAAATGTGAATTATATCTAATACACGTCCTTCAAAATACCCTTTTCGGAATGAGGTTTAACCATTTCATTTTCATAATGAGGTTAAGTAATGACATTAGCATGGTTAACTTTTGATCTTAGCTCTTGTGGATATCGGCATATCAATCTTTGCAACTTTGATTCATTTAGGCTTTTAAGTAAATATCAATATTGAAACTATTGGTCAAATGTTGTTCATAAACTAGTCAAAACTCTTGTTGAGACTTTACATTAGTCATTCTTATTCCAAAACCTTCTTTTGGTCTCCTCGTGTAGTTATCTTGAGAACATATTATTTTGATTACTTCACTTGGTCTCTTTTCTCATGTAGATATCATCTATTCGAGACCATAGATCTCATCTATTCGAGTATACTATCTGTATAGGTATACAAATCATTCTTTCTTGCGTAGATCTCATTTACACAAGTACATAAATTTTTACTTGGTGTTCTTTGTGTCTTCATTTTCTCCCACTCTATTTTTAGAATGAACACACTAGAGATTCAAAGATAGCTTATGAGACAAAAATAATGATTTTGAAGTAGAAGGAGGACTATCTCATAAGTTGACTAATTGTTTTAAATTTGATAAGTGTACTTGGTGATTGACATTCCTTTAGGAGAGTTCATCAACTCAATCATCACTTTATAATTGATCATACACAAGCCTTAAGCTTGTGGACATATAATGAATCCCATCATTATAGTTGTCAATTAGATCACTTTAAGTGAATGATCATATGTTTCTATGAGCAAGCGGATAAAGACGAATTTTAGAACAAGGATAAAATACGATAAAACGGGTGACTTGGGTTGCAAACCAAGCCACCATTATCCAAAATACAACCATTATCCAAAATACATTTCCATGTTGAACACGGAAATCAAAAGGTTCTAAAATCCGAAACATAAATTAAATTTAGACAATAAAAAGCCAAGCATCATGGAAGCTACTCCTAGCTTCTCGATGGTTTCTCAAGCTTGCTTTTCTTTTCCCTTGTCCTTGCTTGGTGGAGGCCCTAATTACAATAAAAAAGGGGATACATTATCATAACTTTGTATCACAATACCATAGTTGAATTAGAAACATAAAAGAAAGGATAGTCATTTACCTACTGGAGTGATCTTTCCAGCTTTAATGTCACCAAGGTATTTGGAACAATTTCTTTTTCAATGTCCAACACCATTACAATAATGGCATTTAACAAGAGGACCCTTCTTGATCTTGGAAGTGCTAGCTTCATAAGTCTTAGATTTGGTGAAAGTGGGAGCTTGCTTCTTACCCTTCTTCCCATTCTTCTTGAACTTCCCCTTGCTTTTGTTCCTTATGTTAAGCACATCCTTAGGTGGGTTAACATTTAACCCCATGTCTCTTTCGGCTTGCACAAGTAACTTGTGCAACTCTTCAAGAGACACGTCCTTGTCTTGCGTGTTAAAATTCACCCGGAATTGAACATACGCCTTGACTTTGGATAAGGAGTGTAGAATCCTATCTACAATGAGTTCTTTGGGGATTTCAACCTTTTGAATCTTCAAAGTCTTGACTAGCTCCATTAATTTGAGCACGTGAGGGCTAACCTTTTGGCCCTCTTTGAAGTCGAGATCAAAGAATGCCGCGGCCGCCTCATATTGGACGATCCGCGGAGTTTGTGAAAACATTGTCACAAGCTTGGAATAGATTTCATTAGCGGTGCCCATCTTAAAGGCTCTCCTTTGGAGATCCGCCTCCATCGCAAAGATCAACACATTTTTCATTGCGGCGGACTCCTTGTGGTAAGCCTCATATGCTTCCCTAGTAGCGGTACTCGACCTAGCATTAGGTTCGGGTGGAGAGGCCTCGGTGAGGTAATGAAGCTTGTCGTCACCTTGGGCGGCTAATTTGAGTTGGGCATCCCAATCGGAGAAATTTGACCCATTCTTTTCAAGTTTACAACGATCCATGAATGATCGGAGCCATGAAGTATTAGTGAGAGGTGTGGCGTTTGGGTTTGGAGTGGCCATTTGTTATGAGAAATAGAAGCGGTCTACAAAACAAAATATAGAAGGAATAAAACATATGTTGTTTTCAAAATAATAATAATACTCGTAAAAATAATAATTTAAACAAGTTTTATTGCATTTATCTAGTGACCTCTACCCAACTTAGATAAATGATTCCAAGACCCAAATTCATATCAACTTAGGCACGGGGTAGCCGATGAAACCCTTATCAATATAACTCGGTGGATTAACTTTTTAATCGATTCTACTTTTAGAACTCTTGGTCGATAAAATTACTCTAATGTTTATCTATAGCCCGGAACACATGCGACTACGGTCACGAATACTTCCGTTGAGGTCAATCCAAATTTCGAATAAATGTGTCCATGATCCAAATTCACATTAACTTGGGCACGGGGTAGCCGTTGAAACCCTCATCAACATGAATTCGGTGGATAGACATTTATCACCCACTTCACCTACGTAACAAGGTTTGTACCCCGGGGTGGCCGAGTGCACTCCCTCGCGAAATAGGTTTTCATGGTTTCTACTATTTGGTAAGGCTATGTCTCGATTTATTATTTTAGCGAGAGGTCATGTCAATTTATTATCTATCACGTTTTAAGTGAACTAAAGCGGTGAACTACGATAATTATAATTGACACGGTCGATAAACTCGATTAAAAAGACAATGCATGTTTTAGTTGTGGCGATTTAACGATGCATGCGACATATAAATAAAATGCAAAGCATAAAATAAATCCTAGTATAGCCTTCCTAAAATAGAAAATATAATTAACTGTTACATATTCGGAAACCAACTCCATTGGTCCCTTGAACTTCGGTTATGGCACGCATCTCGAGGTAACACCGTCTTTATGTATCGCCTTCTTGAGTGACACCGTCTTCATGGAACTCCGGAATAATTAAATTACATAACAAATTACATAATTTCCTATTATACATTTGTAATTAAAATAAAATAAATCTATTAAATTACAAAACGGTGATACGAGATCACAATAAATTACAACCGAATCGATATTCCCATACATTTTGGGTAATACCAATTAAAAACTAAGGCCATACTAAGTAAAATTACATAATTCAAAAATTTACATAAAATAAGATTATGACAATCATAAATAAAATGCAACATTATAATATGTATGAACATGCCTAATTTTATGCTAAATCGCCTTTAAGGAGCCAATATCGTATATTAAACGGTTTTTACGGATTTGCGTGATTCAACCTTTTAAAATCACAATAAATTACATAAAATCATATTTAGGCATAATTTAATTACCCTAACCAACTTAGGACTCAAAATTAGTCTCCACTAACTATTTGACTATAATTAACTTATATTTCTTAAAATTGTTCATTAATGGACCCAAAATTACAATAAAGTGCTATAAACTCCAAATAAATCATAAAAATTTCAAATAAATTCAAAATTTGAAATTTAAACTCGTGAACATTCTGGAAAAATACCATGACACTCATAATGTTCAAAAAACTTAGGTTAAAAATTTCGAAATTTATCCGGAAAAACAATGTTGCGGTTTATCGGTTTTAACAAATATAATCATAAAAACATGAGAAAAATTATATTTATAAACTTTTCAATTTTATATCTGAAATAGGTAATAAAATGCAAGATGTGACGTTTTTCCTTAGTCATGAAGTATGTTTTAGCAATTATACACTAATTAAGTCACTATTTATGCTATTTTGCATCAAAAAATCATAAATCATGCATGAAGACTTCATTATAGCCTATTATTTTACACACATCTTGTAAAATTTCATGTGACAACATACTAAATTTATATGACCAGAATCTAAATTTATCTCATATTAACCTATTTTTCATTTAAATTCGATTTTTATCATAAAAATCCATATTTCGAGCATAAGAACTCCAAAAATTATGAAACTTTACAGGTCATCTAAAAATAATATATGTGAAAACATATCCAAAAACCACCTAAAAATTCGAAGGTTAGCTAATTGTAGTCCGAAAATGACATTTTAATCATAAAATCACATTTTTAATGCCATTATTATATAAGATGAACAATAAAAATCCATAAATTATGCAAAGTATCCTAAATACATTTTAGGATCAGAAACTTTAACATACATAATTTATTTCATGATATATCATAATAACACAAATTTACAAGTTTTATATGTTAATCGTATAACTCGGAAAAACTATAACCGATTTCCATGCAAACAACCAAGGCTCATGAAACCTCTTGTTAGAAATCTTTATCTCATTACTTGACATATTCATATATGTTTTAATTTTAATTTAGTCATAAAATTAAATGTTGATCTTATGGATGCAAACAATAATAAAATTAAAGAAGAAATCATTATCTTACATTGAAGATTTCAGATTATTTGGGCACAAGTGAGTTCTCTACTCACTTGTTCTTGAGCTTCCTTAAATGGATGAACAAGGATTCAAGTAGAGAATCCCTCCCAAGGATTTATACCCAAAGTAACAAGTTAATAAAATTAATATTATTATTACTAGAACAATATTAATTTTGTATAAAATTGACCAAAATATTATTTTGCTCTCTCAATATTTCGGTTAAGAGAAAGGGAGAAAAGAGGAAGAATTTATCTCTCTAAAACTCTTATTTTAGATGTCATTTGAATGAATAATCCTCTAACATTTTTATGTAATGTATAAGGTAAAATTAGAGGAAAAACCCATGGTATTTCCTCTCACAAAACCGGGTAAGAGGGGGAGTAAAAGGGGCCAATGCATGAGCTAGGTTGTCTTCACAAGAGCAAGTAGGTTTGCATGGCTAGTTTTAGGCAAATGATTATGCTTACCACTCACATAATTAACATAATATTTCCTAATACTCCCCATTATTTCGGTTATTATAGATAAAATGGACTCCATTTTATCTTTGTCAATTTGTCACATGTCACATGTCACATAAAATTGTTATGTATTTTTAACATATCAACGCATTAATAAAAATACGTCATATACAAAATTGACTTAGTAATTCATAATTACTTGTACCAAAATATTTTACCAATTATAAATCACAACATCTTGTGTTTATAATAAATAATTCATTCAAATGCAATTGTTTCCTTAAATAATAATTTCATCTAAGTAATAAAACAATTCGATCACTTAGACCGTATCTTATTTAATCAAATTATAATGAGATACATAAATATTACTTCCAAAATCGTCCGTCAATTTTAAGTAATTTAATCAACCCGTATCTTCATACGATCAATTAAATAATCAATTAAGAGTGTTACCCTTTAGGTATGACCTAAGGGGATCAACTGATCACCACCGTCGCACGATAGTAATGTCAAACTCTAGTCAGCCAATCATTACCGATATGTGTGGACCAGTTGACAGTAAAATATTACTTCCTAATTGTATTCTTTAAAATAAGACTTAAACATGTGATCATCATGATCGACAGTTGTGATCGCATTATTGTCGGAGGACACATATTTCAACATTCTCATCTAAATCGTAAAACCGTTCGAAAATGGCCCTATACTAGCCCATTTTTGATGAAACTTGGTGTTTTGGAACCGGTGAGTAGTGGGTAAACTTGCTATCATGCCGGATTTTTGATTTGTGACAGCTCCTCGGGACACCTTTATATGGCATAATTTACATTATAGCGAAATGCTGCCGAATTTTCGACTCAAACCCGTAACTAGGCTCAAACTTAGACTCTTCTTGACCCGTCCTACCACATGAGTGGTTGGATTTGGAAAGCGTGGCCAAAGATGGCCAGAAATGCCGCTCTTAAGCGCTTAAAATGCTCGAAATGCTTCTAATATTGCTTTATTTGCTTTGATTGTAAAGAATATTCCTTCTACGTCAGGGAGAGACTTCCTGGAGACCGATGCTGAGCTTGAGCCTTCTACCGTTCAGGTGATGGAGGAGGACTTAGAGGAGGAGGAGGCCCCACGGAGGGCCAACTTGGGACGAGGCGGCCACCAGCTCGCCGGAGCGCCTGAGTGGCCGAGAAATGGGATGGGAGGCATCTCATTTGGGCAGCGGAGAGTTACTTGTCGTACACGATGGCGAGGAGTATGGTGAGCCTTCCACTTGTCATCTCTTTTATTTCCTTATTTGTTTACTTGCGCGCTTCATGTGCTTAAGAAAGCTTTCCTTTTGAATTGACGCAGGAGGCTGGGAACATAAGTTCCTTTTCTGGCTACATGACGATGATGGATGCCTTCGGGAAGCTGACGGAGGAGGAGCAGGCCATTATTGAGCAGGGAGCTTTCGGTGCCTTGGTGCGGGCTTGGAGAGAGATCAAGGAAAGGAAGATTCGGGCTAACTTGAGCCTGATTCGAGCCTTTCTTGATCATTTATGGGACTCGACCTCGACTTTACATATGCCTTTTGGAGAGATCGGGGTCACCCTAGAGGACTACGACATGATCTCGGGTGTGCCGTCTGGAGAGGAGCCGGTGGTGTGGCGTCGACGGCTATGAGAGTAGACTCAACCGAGGCGAGGAGTCTAATCGGCTAGAACCTGGCTACGAGTGCAGCCCAGGTTCCCGGTTTGGTGCGGAGTACCTTCGTGAGAGACTACTTCGGCGGCAGGGTACCGACGAGGGTGAGGATGGATGGGCGCGTGGTGCCTCCACCTCCTTGTACTGCTGAGCAGCGGGCTCGTTTGTGGCTTTGGTGGTTCTTGTCTTCGATTTACCCCGGAGACAAGGGGGAGAGACTGTCAACGAAGCTTCTTCCGTTTCTTGCTGACTTGAGTAGCCTAGGTCGTTGGGAATGGGTTACTCCTATCTTTGCGGTCCTCACACGCTAGATGAGGGCTATGGTTCATCCGGAGTTGATGGAGAAGGGGACTTCTCCTACCACTGTCGGTCCCGGACTTATGTTGGAGGTATGAACCTTTCTTACAAACATGAAAGATCATTTTGTCATTGTCTTCTATATTTTTGAAAAATATGAAAGATCATTTTTGTAGAGAATGAGCTGTAATTACAATTGTTTGTTCTGCGGGTATGGGTTCTTACTTTCCCAGTTTCGCGCCCACTAGGGCGGCGGACGTACCGAGAGAGTACCCCATCGTTAAGGACTGGATTGCGTGTCGTCGGAAGAGTCAACGGTCTTCTTACGACGTTTGTCGGAGGGGCGTGAATGCCCTGAGCCTAGACAGCGTAAGTATTCTTGATTTTCATTTTCATTTTATACCTTTTCTTTGCTTAGAAATGAACATAGGAATGACCCCATTCTCTTCCTTTAGTGGGTGCCCCGGCCTTGGGAGAGCTACTCTGGAGCTCTAGTGATGTGTGTCTTTTATATGATGTTTTACACCTCATTTTACACGCATTTCAGAGCTCATTTGTGTAGTTTAAGCTACCTTTTCCCCTATTTCCGTCTACTTTCGTGTTTTTGTACATTATTGCAGAAATGTGAAGAATTCAACGGAAATTGAGCTAAATCCGTCCCCGAGTATCCTGCATTGCATTTGACGTGAAGTATTCACTTAAGGAACGAGCTTGGTGCGCATTTCAAGGCCCAAAAGACAAATCTACGAGATTATAGAAGTCAAGTACCAGCTAAAGCAGTCGATCGACCACTACATTCGGTCGATCGATCAACCCACGGGTTCCAGAAGCTACTGTATACTGCAGCTCAGTCGATCGACCGGTCACCTCAGTCGATCGACCACACCGCTAATCAGACGTGAATGAGAAGATCGAGGAAAAGCAAGCCCATTGTATTTAGGTTTTGATAATAAGTGTTACGCATATTTTCTATATAACGTAACCTAGAACATCAAGAATTATCATCTAGTTTTTAGCATACAGTTCTTAGCAAAATTCAACATTCATAGTTTAGTGGTTCTTCAATAAAGTTTACTCTTTTGCAATCGGTTTTGGATCCTTTCTCTGCAATTTCTACTGGTATTCTTACGCTTCATAATTTCAGTCGTATCGTTTTATTATCATTCGTAATATAGAAATTGCTAGTTAGTTTCCCAAAGCCAATCTTATCGTTTATTGTTGTTTATTTGTTTAATCGTTTTAATCATGAATTCAGTAGATTTAATAATCAATCTTATTGTTGTTATCATTCTTAGTATGAGTAGCTAATTTAATCGTGCTAGGATGTAGGGGAACTATAGATTAGGCGGCGTAGAAATAATTTGGCCTGAATCGTGTGTCAGTCGATCGACTGCCGTACTTGGTCGATCGACTGACCACGTGAGGTTTTACCTTCGTTTTAATTGTTTTAATTCTTTATTCGACGAATCGAGTGCACACGACTAGTTGAATGCTTAGGATATGACTGACCCATTAGATCGAAAGATAGGGAAAGTTACTTGACCACCAATTAAAATGACTAAACTGTGCTGAGATCGAAAGATAGGTAAAGTTTAGATTATTAGTCACTTTTCAGGACGAGAGTCAGTATTAGTGATATTAGGGACTTATAGCGAGATCGAAAGATGCTATCTGTAAAGAGTGGACCGAGAGGACCTCTTGTTTTCCCGCCTCATGTGTTTGATTTAGACCGACTTAAATTGCTGCCGCCGAAACTATAGTGAACCGACCATCCTAGTACCCTTCTTTATATTTGATTTAATATATTTCTTTAGTTTATTATCTTTATTGTTATTAGCTATAGACCAAATCAACTCAACCCCCACACTTGTTATCTTAGACTAAATTTAGACAACTTTTAATTACATTCGCCTCCTTGTGGTTCGACCCTGTTACCACTAGCTTAGGTTAGTTTTAATAGGACTTATAAATATTATTTTTGGTGCTCACAACGACGAGTATCATCTAGATTTCGTGGCTGTGGTTCTCCATCCTTGGAGTTCGAGTCGGTTACTGTTGATGACGCCCATGGGGACTATGTGGTACTTGGGTCAGCGTTTGGCTCGGCAGTGCTCCCGCGACGCTTTAACGGTTCCCATCGATCCTCCACGGACGATGTTTAGGGAGCCTTCCGAGTCCGAGAGGATGACGGACCTGGCCGATGTGAGTGGTGACACACTCGTTCTTCCTAGCGAGGAGTACGCGGAGTTTGTTCGCCAGTGGTTGGCGTACTGGCCGATCATGGTAGCATATTTACTTGCTATTTTTGAGAAAACTGATAAATGATGAATGATCACCAAAATAACGATTTATTTGAGCCTAGCGGCAGAGATCGAGGTGGCGGGCATCAATCCCCCAGCCTTTCTATAGACACTGGAGTACACTGACTCGGTGGGCATGACGACGATCTCAGAGATACGGGAGTTTAAGCGAGGCCGTGACCGACGCTGATCTGGACGAGTGGCAGCACATCGTGAGGAGGGTAAGCCCGTGGCTTTGGTTGTCTTTTGTGCTTTGATTTTTATTTACATATGAATGCATTTGCTTGAACCTTCTCTATATTTGAATGAAGGTGGCACCTTCCAGGTACGTGGAGCTATGGAGGATGGCCAATCGGCTGCAAGCTACAGCCATCGAGGCCCTTGCTGATGGCTCTGGGAGGCAGGTACGAACCTTCCATACCCGTTTCTTATTTCTTATTTCCAATCTTGTGAAGTAAAGTAAAGTAAAACGTTGCTCTATTTCTTCTGTGTAGAGGGAGCGTGCCTTGGAGCGTGAGCTAGTGCAGTCCCAATAGGAGACGGCCCGCCTGCTGAGAGAGCTTGAGGTTAGAGATGTTGAGATCGCCACTCTTGAGGCGACAGTAGCTGAGCTGAGGGGTCATCGGGACTAGTTAGATGGTTGTTTGTTTGTACAGCTGTACATTTTCTCTTTTGTCACTTTGGGCAAGAGCCCGGATTTTGATGTGCACTTTGCCTTTTTGGTTGTATATATGATGGCCTGTGTGCCTTTGCTGTTGGGTGTTTGTTGTATCTGCAGGTTAGCTTAAAAACAAGTTTGGCATGTGACGGTTTACGCCGTCATGCTGCCAAAATTCACGTAAAAAAATCACATAGCAAAGCATATAATAAAAAAAAAGAATTCATAAGCGCGAAAATGAAAAAAAGTGCGCCCTGAAAATGGACAAAAATGACGCTACCTTAAAAGGTGTCCGAAAAAAATGACGCGACCGGATGGTAGGGAGGGCTACCCCTAAAAAAAGAATTTAAAAGAAATGTCTAAGTGTA
>NC_133533.1:81720276-81823849 GCF_048544455.1 Silene latifolia
GCCTCGTTCCTATGCTTCATAGTGCATAATTGGGTCATTTGCTATCTTTAGTTTCCCATTTTGCATATTCTTTGAGGTTTTTTATCCTTGATAGGAGAGGAGTGCAAACCTTGTATTTACATGGCGAAATGGAGCTAAATTGATCGCATCTAATAACCAAGCATCAAAGGGAAGACGATACTAGAAGGCCTATGTAGATAATAAAGTGAAACGGGCAATGACGAAAGGATCCTTGCATCCCCGGATTGATTGTAATACTCCGTATTTATGAGTCTCTGGGTACTCTATCGAGTAGGCCTTACTCTGTCGAGTAAGGGTGAGTTGCGGTTTAAAATAGTTTCTGACCTGTTGGGTACTCGATCGAGTAACGTAGATACTCAATCGAGTAAGGGGGCACTCGATCGAGTACTTTAGCTACTCGATCGAGTAGCATTCTGGGAGTTATTTCTCGGGTTTTGTTAATAATGCGATTAGGTATATAATCTTTTCCGTCATTGTTCTTAAACACTTTTCAAAACCTAATTACTGTCAAGAGAGAAAACAAAACATCGTTCTTCGCATCTATCGCATTGTTAGCAAATCCCGGAGTTTGGAAGGTCGGATTTCACCTTTCGTTATACCGTTGAGATCCTTGCGTCGAAGGTAAGACCTAAGTACCGTTTTTATAGTTTTTCCTTAAAGTTGGTTAAACCCTAATATGGGGATTTGGGGGTTTTGTCGTAGATAATGATTGGTAGTAATTATGTGTATGTATGATAGAAGGAGGATTTGTAGAAGAGGCTTTTGATACAGCTGTAGAGACCGTCTGATTGTTGTGCTTTCCAGGTAGGATTTCCTACTCAGTATTAGTCCCATAGTGATTGTTGATGTGTTGAGATTGATTGTTTCATTGATATAGTAATTGTGTTTGTGATTTGTGATTGTGATTGTTTGTCTGTGGTCCTCGAGATGCGTTCTCGGCTGAGTGGGGTCACTTGCGGGAGTGGCTTCACGCCCTAGTTTCGCCCTTCGTGGAACCCGCCACGGAAGGGGATGTATACTGAGTAGGATTTCCTACTCAGTATTAGTCGCATAGTGATTGTTGATGTGTTGAGATTGATTGTTTCATTGATATAGTAATTGTGTTGTGACGGCTGTGATTGTGATTGTTTGTTTCTGGTCCTCGAGATGCGTTCTCGGCTGAGTGGGGTCACTTGCGGGAGTGGCTTCACGCTCTAGTTTCGCCCTTCGTGGAACCCACCACGGAAGGGGATGTGCACATTAATGGGACACGGTTATCGCTCGGTATGATGAGCGGGGCTTAGGTGGGAACGGCTGCGGTCCCCCACTGGCAGGGCTGGTCCAGTGGACAGTCGGTGATGGAGATTGATGGGAGTTGTGTGATTCTGTGTGTGCGATCGTATGAGCTGGTTGTTGACTGCGTTGTTGGTCATATAAATTGTGTGATTAGTACTGACCCCGTTTAATGTTTTAAAAACTGTGGTGATCCATTCGGGGGGGTGAGCGGTGATCGGCGGTATGGCGATGCGTATGGGATAACTGGGAGGAGGCACAACGATGCAGTTTAGAAGTCTTCCGCTGTGTTTGATAGTTTTATAGTCTTTTGATAGTAGACAGTTTTGGAGAACTTGTATCTCCTTATCGGTTTTGGTTTTCGGCATGTAATCACATTAAACTTTATATTTACTTTTAAAGTACGTTTCCTTATTGTCTTATGATTATCATTACCTCGGGTAACCGAGATGGTAGCACTTCCATGCCTTAGGTGGTCCTGGTAAGGCACTTGGAGTATGAGGGTGTTATAAATGGTATCAGAGCGACGATCCTGAAACCTGTAACCAATGAACCTAATGAATATAGGGAGTCAAATTAAAATGAACCCGGGGTAAAAGTTGTAGGAGCTAATGCAAAGGCTTGGGAGACGTCCTAAAGTCGCGAACTCGCCCTACAATTTTGAACCGGTCACTATGGGATATGAGTCGGGATCGCTATGTGTTTATCTTGTGAATTGTGTACCTATATGGTGATGTGTGGCATGAATCAGTGGATGTATGTATGTGGAGAATGGGGAATGTGTAGAAAAGATGGTGATGATATGATTTCGTAAGCTATTGATTGAAAGCATGATAGTTGGTTTACATGTTGGTTGGAATCGTTGGAAAAGTATATGAGAAGGATGAATGATGTGGTAGAAAAAGGAAGTAGTTCATATATGATGATATGTGACGAATAATGATGTTGCAGGATGAATGATTTATAATGTGGCAATCCTAGTAACATGTGATTAGGGGGTGTGATAAGATTTGTTTTCATAATTTCGTTTGCGTAGAGTTATATAAAAGTTCATATAATTGTCTACTATTGTATCATATGCGCTTGTTAGATGAAGTATGTGATTGAACTAGATGAATTGATTGGAAAAGGTGAGGTGACAATTTCATGAGAATATGAATTTCTCGATTATGAAAGTGTTTATGTGATGAAGTGGATTTGTAATATTGTTGTATTAGCAACATGGAAATAGGATTTGTAATGAATGGGTGTGAGTTGTGTTATGAAAAGTTATAAAAATTAAAACATGTGGGTAGTACATGATTGATAAGTTGAATTTTAGATGAGCATGATAAATGTTAATGTTTTGCTTTTGGTAAGTAGTAACATGTTGAATAGGGATTCAAAAATATGTGTTGTATATCGAATTGGATGAAAAGTATGATGGGTGTTTACAACGTGGCACTTGATAACATGAGGTAGATGATTTTGTTGATTGTATGAGGAGTTGCACAGATTTGCATGCATGGCTGTAATTATAATGTTGATATAATAATGAATGCATAGTACGTTAGGGTATGTAAGATAACATACATGCGGATAGTAATCACGAGTCAGCATGACTCGATCGAGTGGGTCTGATTCGATCGAGTGGGTATTCGACATTTTTATGAACGGAACCGTGTTATTGGGTACTCGATCGAGTACATAGGGCACTCGATCGAGTATGGGGGCACTCGAACGAGTAGCCTGTCAGCTCGATCGAGTAAGTTAGAGACCAGAAGGTCTGTTTGGGTTCTGGAGTCGGGACACTCGACCGAGTATGTTGGGCACTCGATCGAGTAAGTTCTGGTATTCGATCGAGTGGGGTCTGTGCAGGACATATGCGTGTTTGGGTCATATGCTTATCTTTTGACATTCGTTGCATATTATGTTTAATTCAAAGGTGTTAAATTATTTCTTTATGCATTGTTTTACGTATGTGTTGGTCCTGAAGCGTAAGTTACCCAATCCTATGGTGTAAAGAGTGACACCTATGATGAGTATGAGTTCGGTGGGAGGACATGAGTTATATGTGTTGTGATAGGTAGAGGAAAAAGAAAAGGAAGATTGGTAAGGCTTAATTGAGGTTTAGAGCATGTTGGGTGAGACGAGATGAGTGACATGATTGTATGTTGAGTAATGAAAATGTAAGTGAATGTGAGCAAGGGATGATGTAAGTTTAAGGAACGTGAGAATGAAAAGATTGAAAGAAAGAATGTGGATAATAGCAACCTGAGATCTATAACGAATTATGGAGGGAGAAGGTTAGGAATAGTGTTGATTAAGAATATATGTAAGGAAAGGTCGTTTCAGAGGAGTTGAGAAGAGTGGTATATAGTGAACTTAATGGAGACATGTCGCGACGTGGATTTGCATTTAGTGACTGATTTTGGAAATTTGTGTTATCGAGAGACGAAACTAATGTGTGATTTCCTTGGGCAATTAACGGTATAAAAAGAATTTTGATTTCTAGAGATACAAAAAGGTAGATGTAATTGTTAAACATTAAACGTTGATTCTATGGATGGATTAGTGGCAAGGGTGATTAATGGCATAATAAGAGAATATTTTATGGTAAGAAAGAGTGAGATGATATCGATATGAAATATTGGGATTGGAGTTTTGGAGCAATGAGAAGGTGATCGGAGCACTAAAAAGTTAGGAAGAAGTAATAAGGAGTTGAATGGTTAATTGCTTTTGTCGAGTGTAAAAAGAAAAGAATGAGGGGAGTAAAATCAAAGGAAATGTTCACCGGAGTTATGTGATATAAAAGTAAGGAATCGTCGAGATGCATGATACTATCATGAGGAATTGAATTAATGGTTATATAGGAGTTTCGGAACAACATGATTAGTCTTGAGTTTTGAGGAATTAACGAAAGTAAGAAGTCGGTAGAATATCTGCATGATATGAGATTTTGGTGGAGAGTTAGATGATGATACAATTAAGGATAATATTGGGAAGAATGTTGAGGTAATTTTGTTCATGGATTCGATGTTCGTTGTTTGGGATGTTAACCAAAGATAGGAAAGAAATCGTGATGTTTAGAGATGAGTGAAGAGGTTTGATGTCCGGATAGTGGTAGTGTTATGGTTTTTGACTAGTGGTTAAGGGTGATGGTATATTAGAAAAGTGGCAATTCTAAAGAGGCTGATTTTGTAGAGACTGAATTGATAAAAGTATGGTTGTGAGGAAGTATAAGACATAGTCTTAGGAGGCGGTTTCTCATAATGAGTGTTAGCTGTATGGTCATGTATGGAAGAAGGTGCTGGTGATGCGAATGGAAGAATGTGATGAGGGGCATGCGAGTTAAGCTCGGACAACAGGTTACCTTTGTTGCGTGGTAACTTACGTGATCGGGATTGACTATTGGATGTAATTATGGGTCTAAGATGTATATAAATGTTGGTGTGAGGTTGTGACCTCACGAGAAGCGGTATGGTGTGATAGTTATAATGTTGTTATTTGAATATTCTGTAATATATGTTGGACACGGTAATTTAATTGAATGATATTCAAAAGGGTAATAATTTGATTGATCTGGCATGACCGGTTATACTTGTATGTATTCATGATATATGTTGATTCCGTGATGTGGTAAGGGGATAATATTCATGAGGTTATTATCTGTTTAATTCATATAGTATGTTGCTTTGTGATTTAGTAAAATAGGTTTGAGTAAGTTTTTCTTGTCCGAGAAGTTATGTTGAGTCAGTGCTTATGGGATTGTGTAAGTTGTAATAACTATCGATGTGGTTGTGGTGCCTCGGGTGGTGATCCGGGCACGGTATTTAGTGTTGTGATGCGGGTATTTTCGCACTGCGGTGTGGCTGTTGGTGGCGGTGTTGCGATGCCGTCACCGCGATGCCGTCACCGGATGTGGTGGAGTAGGCAGGATGATTATGATTCGAGTTTCGAAAGTACATACCAGTTATACATAGATTGTTGTTTTGTTTGATGTTGCTCCCTGCGAGTTCAGTTGGTGCAGATAGACAGTTGTCTTGTTTATTGATGTTTTCTTTACCAGGTTAAGATGGGAATGAGGGTGAAGTATGATATGAAATAGAGTTGTATATGTTTTCGCTGTTGTCATGGTATAGTGATATTCTGTTGATGGGACACGGTTGTGAGAGGTTGTTACAGTAATTTTGATCTTGTTCTAGATAAGGCTTTAGTGGACATGGTAATGGCAAGTGATTCGTAAAACATGTGTGGTAATGACCTGAAAGATGCAGGTGGTTCATAACCCTTTGTTGAGACAGTGAGTGTAGGGTGTTGGGGAAATTAGTGTCATGTTAAGTTATGTATGAGTTTTGCGGTAATGAAGGAAAGAACTTGAGGATCTAGTGTGAATGTACTTAACGAGTGTGGATCGTGAGTTATGCTTTTGGGAGATAGGTGCTTTACATAGAGAGGTATGTTGTTTTGCAGTAATAATGGAGATTTAGTATGGTGTTTTTGCTACGAGTTTTATAGTATAGGTTAGGTGGTGTGCCGAATGAGTTGAGGTATGAGAAATGTTTAAGTAAGAGAGCCGTAGATATATGCACGGCGAGTGTTTAGATTATAGGTGGTTGTCTTTGACATGCGGTGGTGATGAGGATAATGAGACGATATAGCTAGGATTTAGTATTAGTGAGTTACGAGGACGTAACATTTATCTTAAGAGAAGTAGGATGCGATAAAAGAGATTTTGATGGTTGTGCATATGGTGGTATATTCGCAGTAGAGTGTTGGTGTAGCATAAAGAAGGAAGTTGTATATTTTGTGGTTGATGTTGCTAAAAGGCCATGGTCGTGCTTGTAATAGTATGATGTTTAGGAGTGTGAGAATATTTCACTAGTGTTGACAGTTGGATGATGAGGTTATGAGTGCGAGTAAACTTCGAGGACGAAGTTCCTTTTAAGGGTGGTAGAATGTAACATTCCGTTTGATGTTATGGGTATTTTGATATTGGATTGGCTCTGGATGATATATTACGGAGCTACCTGGTAGTGTATGGAGTTGGTGTTGAGAGAGATATAATGGAGTTGATACGATATCGTGAGCCATGTTGTGGAGGTAGGAATAGTTAGTGGAGTTGGTGTTACGAGTTCATGTTTGGGTTGGAGTTTTGTTTAGAGTTCTTAGTCACGTTGTTGTGTCTTGATCGAGTTAGTATGTTTGTTTTGAGTATGGGTTGAACTTCGGGGACGAAGTTCTTTTTAAGGAGGGAAGACTGTAATACTCCATATTTATGAGTCTCTGGGTACTCTATCGAGTAGACCTTACTCTGTCGAGTAAGGGTGAGTTGCGGTTTAAAATAGTTTCTGACCTGTTGGGTACTCGATCGAGTACCTTAGCTACTCGATCGAGTAGCCGGTTTACGGGGAGTTATTTCTCGGGTTTTGTTAATAATGCGATTAGGTATATAATCTTTTCCGTCATTGTTCTTAAACACTTTTCAAAACCTAATTACTGTCAAGAGAGAAAACAAAACATCGTTCTTCGCATCTATCGCATTGTTAGCAAATCCCGGAGTTTGGAAGGTCGGATTTCACCTTTCGTTATACCGTTGAGATCCTTGCGTCGAGGGTAAGACCCATGTACCGTTTTTATAGTTTTTCCTTAAAGTTGGTTAAACCCTAATATGGGGATTTGGGGGTTTTGTTGTAGATAATGATTGGTAGTAATTATGTGGATGTATGATAGGAGGAGGATTTGTAGAAGAGGCTTTTGATACAGTTGTAGAGACCGTCTGATTGTTGTGCTTTCCAGGTAGGATTTCCTACTCAGTATTAGTCCCATAGTGATTGTTGATGTGTTGAGATTGATTGTTTCATTGATACAGTAATTGTGTTGTGACGGCTGTGATTGTGATTGTTTGTCTCTGGTCCTCGAGATGCGTTCTCGGTTGAGTGGGGTCACTTGCGGGAGTGGCTTCACGCCCTAGTTTCGCCCTTCGTGGAACCCGCCACGGACGGGGATGTGCACATTAATGGGACAGGGTTATCGCTCGGTATGATGAGCGGGGCTTAGGTGGGAACGGCTGCGGTCCCCCCCGGCGTGGTGGTCCGGTGGACGATCGGTGATGGAGATTGATGGGAGTGGTGTGATTGTGTGTGTGTGATCGTATGAGCCGCTTTGTTTTTCTGCGTTGTTGGTCATATAAATTGTGTGATTAGTCTTGACCCGTTTAATGTTTTAAAACTGTGGTGATCCATTCGGGGAGGTGAGCGAGTTATCGGCGGTATGAGCGATGCGTATGGGATAATTGGGAGGAGTCACCACGATGCAGTTTAGAAGTCTTCGGCTGTGTTTGATAGTTTTATAGTCTTTTGATAGTAGACAGTTTTGGAGAACTTGTATCTCTTTATCGGTTTTGGTTTTCGGCATGTAATCACATTAAACTTTATATTTACTTTTAAAGTATGTTTCCTTATTGTCTTATGATTATCATTACCTCGGGTAACCGAGATGGTAGCACTTCCATGCCTTAGGTGGTCCTGGTAAGGCACTTGGAGTATGGGGGTGTTACATTGATCCTCGCGGATAATGAAGGAAGAAAAGAAGAAATGTTGTCTGCCAAGGGATCCGAGCGGATCACAGATGATCCGAGCGTCTCCCCACCACCATCCGAGCGTCCCGTGACTAAGACGGTCGTCCTGAAGCAAGAAGATCCGAGCATCTCCCTTGACAGTCCGCTCGGATCGTACCCCAGAGTGCCCGTGCCTGTTTTCAAGTCGCTCGGATCATGGCAAGACTAGCAAAACGGAGATGCTCATTTCCTTCGAGAGGAGCATTTCCTCAACTTTTCTTAAGGACTTAATAGTCATTTAAGCCCTTAGTAACCCTAATTTATGTACCTAATCTTTAGTATAAATACTCCATTGTACTACTTAGATTAGCATGCTCTCTTAATCATCTAGTAATAAATTAGTAACCATTCCTTAATCTTGTAATCAACTCTTAATTTAGTCTTAATACAAATCTCAATACTTAATCTTTCCTTAATTTCTCTATTGTTCATCATTTATTTTGGGTAATTAGAAGATCATTTGGGTTTATTGGGAGATTGACAACCTTCCATCAATCATCAAGTACTTCTATTATTCTTTGCATTATTATTTTGGAATCTCCATAGGTATAATTCTCTTAATCCTTGATTTAATTATTGTTAATCATTTTCATTCATTCATCATATTTTCCCTTGTTAATGTGATTGACAACCTTGTTAGCATGTTAAACTTGATCATGAGTGAGTAGTTTCCTTAGCTAGGGTTAATGGGTAATTAGGGGAAACCAACATGGGGAATGATTCATGCTTAATCTAATATGATCACATAATTTATTTGCTTGCTTGTTGTGATTCCAACTTATGCACATGTTATGTTTGATGAAATACGAGCCTATGAATCCTTGCATTTTTTACCCATCAGTTATCTTTTCAATGAGGCTTGTAAGACATAAACCAACTCGAGCCTCATGAGACCATGCATAATGTTGAATAGGAAGTATTAAGTCGACTTGTAGGTGTTGTACAATCTAATCGATTCGGCTCCGGGACCCAAACCTTCTTAGGATTGTAAGATATACACTAACTCGATCCCATCATAATAATAATTGTTTGCTTATAATTTGAGAACATGTTTGTAGATCAACTCCCATGTATTCCCCTATGAACCCATGATACCCTAGTGCTTTTAATCAATTATTTACACCTTCATTTTATCTACATTGCTTTGTTTTTATTGTTGATTAGTTTTAATTTATCTCCTATCTCAACCCCAAATTGTGACACCCTAAGACACGACCATTTACAATTGAAAATCCTACATCAATACCCATCTCTTGGGATCCGACCTTTAGTTGGCTCTTTACTAAGAGTAGTTTGTAAAGTTATAAATATTGTTTTGGTTGGTAGCTTTTGACGACGAAGTTTTATTCGAACCAGCTACTCGAATAGGAGGTTAGTACTTTTTTTTATGACGAGGGGGTTGAATCCCCTCGGGCCCATGCATTCCCGCACCACCACATGGACCATGTCAGCAACCCCTTTCGGGGACTGCAGTGGCCAAGTGATCATCGTCCTAGCTGGTAGTCGAACCCGGGACCTCTCAACTCCTACATTTCTGCAAGCTTTAAGGTTTAACCCGGCTACCAGTGGACTAACACCACTTGGTTGAGGTTAGTACTCTATTTGTTTTATTTGTCATTCTTTTTCTAAATCTAGTCTTCATTTGTTTCCGAATTGTGGGGTGGCTAATTAGGTATGTGACATGTTGGGAATTGAGAGCGAGACGGAGGGATTTATGGGTGACATGAAGGAATGGGTGGAGTATTGTTGGTGGGAGATGGGTGAGGCGGAGTGTGTGAAGTTGATGGTCGGATGTTGGGCTATTTGGGAGCATCATAACAAGGTGGTCTTTGATAGGGTCGTGGTGGATCCTGAGATGGTGGTGAGGAGGGTAAGGGATGTTATAAGTAAAGGCGTAGAAAGGGATTTGGACGTGGTTGTTGGAACGGGAAAGAGAGAGGCAGTGAATAAGGGTGGCAGGGATGTGGAGGGGTGGAGGCGAGTGAGGGACGGCTTTGTTAAAATCAATATCAATGCTGAGGTGAAGGAGGGAGAGGGAGTAGGAATGGGTATAGACTATGATGTGTCGTGATAATAGGGACGAGGTGTTGTGGGGTGGTTCTGTGATCAGAGAGCAATGATCGGAAGCTCATATTGTGGAGGCTATTGCGGTATTAGATGGCTTGAAGGATGCGGCTAAAAGAGGAATTTCTAAAGTGGAGTTGCAGATCGACTGTTTGCAAGTTATTGAAGCGTTCAAGCTCAAGAAGCATGGCAGGAGTATCTTTTCACAAACTATTGAAGACATTATTGAGTTGAACTCAAAGTTTCAGTATATTGTTTGGTTACAAATGAGTCGTGTCAATAATTGTGTGGCACATGCTTTAGCACATATTGTTCCTAGAGTAGTTGGTCGTTTTATTTGAGAGGATGGTCTATCACCTTCTGGGACAGCTGTTGTTGTAAAACCCATACACCAAGGTGCCTTACCAAGACCACCTAGAGCATGAGAATGCTACCATCTTGGTTACCCGATGCATAGTAATCAAAAGTGACCATCAAGAAACATAAATTAAGTAATAAGTTTAAAGTCGATACATCAAAACCAACTGTAAATGAAGTACGATACAACTGTTCCGAAACCAAAATCCAACTAAGTAAATAAAATGTCATGACACAACAGCGTAAGACTACTATCTGACTCGTGGTTACTCCATCCCACCAATCCCGCACATATCCGAGAGATACCGCTAAACAATCGCTCACCATCCCCGAATGGGTCACCACATTGTTCAAAACATTTAAACGGGTCGATTGATCTTTACTTGATCTAAGCCTATTCCAAACCTTTTAAGAGATTTAGACTTTATATTCCTCGTATGGGCATATGCATAATGACAAAATTAGTCATTATCTTGAAGTATTAAGTTTCATTCTTTAGCAACATCACTCATTTAATCCACACATATCAGAATATGTGTGAAAAAACTAGCCGGTTGCCCTCTTAACTAGTTAGAGGCACGTTACAGTTCTTTCACCATTTAAACAAAATCCACCTGCCCTAGTTGATCCAAATCAACAAGGGTTAGACTTCCATCAACATGGAACTTCTATGAGTGTTTTTTGCTTTCTGGCTCATAAGACAATGTATTCTAAGCGTGTGTGAAACTCGGGTTATAAGACTTGAACCTTTGTATTTCTTGTCATAGATGAAATTGGACAAAACTAAATCGTCGTAAAAAGAAAGTGAACAACATTTGTTCTTAATGAAATATTAATCATAAAAGAATTAATATTCTCCTAATGATAGAAATAAGAATAACTTTTATTCAAATCTAGTTTTGAACAATATAACATTTAAATAAATAACATATACACATAATGCAACAATGTTTGCTCATTATGTAAGTAAATTTGTTACATTCTTTACCATTATCCTACTACCACAAGTCCTTACAATAATAATGTAAATATTAGTTTTTGTATCTTATACTTTATAGTAGGATATCTGTAGTAACGTTTACTTCTATAACATGCATATTTCATTTAGAAGTCATACTTCAATAACCTTCGTAGATCTTCGAGACATTTCAAGAAACTACATTTATAATGCTATCTGTCAATACAATATTGACGGTAATCACTAAATAATTTTCGTACCTGGTTAGACATTGATCTTAAGGTTGAACTTGATAACGATTGTCCATTCCATTATTACCAATGTCTATGCTCAATTCTCAAAGTCTCTTTACTAATGAACTTAAAGAACATTAGTCTCTGATTCTTCTTGATATGAAAATCAACTGTCATTAAGTGAGAAATTCGCTTTAAGTTACGTGCATCATCCCCCTTATACTAAATGAATAAAAAATCTCCAAATTTTTCCGCCTAAATGAATTTGATTATAATTGGGATTTCCTTATATCATATCTTTAATTGGGCTTTTATTACATCATATCTATAATTGAGCTTTCATTATATTATATCTACAACTACATTATAATGAACTTACAATTATGTCGCAAACTTCATATTTTCTTTAATATTCCTATCTAAAAAATCACGCATTCGCGCGAGATCTATACTCTTCATAATGACTTGAATAAAACTTAAGGTACGACTAAAACAATTTCAGTCACCAACCTTTGATAAGAGCAATATCCAATTAGTCCAAATTATCAATACAGTACGACTGAAACAATGTCAATCACCAACCTTTGATAAGAGCGATATCTAATTAGTCCAAATTATCAATATAATTATGTCATAACAATGACAAGTGGACTAAGTGGATCATCCCTCATATTTTTCTCACTAAGCTGAAACAATTCCATTATTTTAGACAATTAACATATATGGTATGAATAGTCATCTTTATGACTTTCGATATATAGTCTAAACTATACATCAGCATTGAGTATGGTTTGATAAAATTTTCTTTTGAAGACAAACTTCACTTTGCCTAATTGAGAACAACTCTCAAAGAAACCAATCTATGAATTTGAACAATTCACACTCATTTGAAAAACATGACAACAATGACAAATTATAACTATCAACATAAGGAAAAATAAATCGATATATTAATAAACTGTGATTATCTTAATCAATTTAGACACACACCTTAATCAATTTAGACACACAATTTATACGACATTCTTAAACAATTTTAAGATTCACTACACACACAACTCTCATATGTGCATAGTATCCTAGGATCCCCAATCATATATAACTTTAGTGAGCTTTGGCTCATTGCCCAAATTACACATATCAAGGTAGCCATCATATGTCAATTGCACTAAATGAGACTCCTAGTCGTCAGGTAACATCTTATGTGACTTGACTATTTGCCCCAAAGTTCAAAACTGTTTTGATAACCTTGTTAAGTGAACTAAATCTCACGTGTGGGTAACTGTTACCCATCGGTTCTATTTATATAGAAGGAGTACGCTACTTTGGCAGACAATACTTCCAACGATATAAGTAATTTACAGTCATTAATTTGGAAGGGCATTACTTACTATTTTAATTGAGGGTATATAATAAGTCATAGATGACACAGGTCCTAAACATGGCGTTAGTTCTCTTAGGAAAAGGGTATAAGGGAACCTAGCCGTTCTAATCAACAAACCAGGCTTCAATTAATCTTTAAACATCATATGTAAAAATGGAATATACATACAGTTGTAAATTAGAACAAGTCAAGTTAAGAACCCATAAACGATTCATAATCATTTACAATTCATAATTGTTGGTTTTTAAACATCTTATGCAAAAACATAATAACATGGGTAGATGATCGTATCATTCCAGGTATATATACAATAAATAAAGATTCAATAATAAGTCAATACAACCATTGTAACTATCAATCAATCAAATTGAATAAAACCCAAAACCAATTATGAAAAATCAAAAATCATAATTTTTAATTAAAAATAACCTGAAAGTCTACGAAGACGTCATAAGTTGGCTTAAGAACACCGACTCTGATATGCAGTCTTATTTAGAATCCCGTTTACACCTGAAAAACACTATTATAACATCAAAATCCGGCACTCGGAACTGATGAACAGTAGCATTTCGCGAACAGTACCCGTGAACAGCACCCGTGCATGAATAGTGTTTCGTTTACAATAATTTTTTTTCTTTAATCAAAACTAAAAACTATTAAACAGTTTAATCACCTAATCAAATTACGGTTTATTACATATATAATCTAATTAGATCCAATCATATTCGAGATATTAAGACGCTCTTAAAATAGGCATCTAACAATAAATTAGGGCTTTGTTAAAATCAATTAAATTAGGGTTATTTTAATCGAATTAAAGGAACATCAAGTCTTGTTATAGACGGATATATCCGTCTATAGCAATATCGGACCCTTAAAATGGTGATATTTTTGGGCCCCACCACGCAAGTTGTTGTTTGTCTTATGTGTAATGTGCTATGTTACTTGACCCGTGTTTAGTTATAAACGGATAGTTGCCGTCTGTAATGAGATTTTGTGTTAAAAGGAATACATCATAATATCAAATATTACGATACAATTCAACATCTATTATGATATAATCCTAAATTTAATGTTTAACCGCATACAATAATTGCATTAATTGAACTAATTCAATTTCAAAACTCTAATTTTGTAATTCTAGAACAAAAATATAGATACAACAATTATATCTAAACACGCAACCTTTTAATCTAATACTTAACAATACATGTTCGCTCTGATACCACGGAAGGGATCTGTAACAATTTTCAACAGATTTGAATTACATAATTCCCAAGATCTCATGCATGTTAAGTATTAAGATTACATAAAAGGGGTGATTAGCAAACTTACATGGATGTGCAAGAATTCCAATAATATGCTAATAATAAGAAGTATATAAACCCAAATTACAGCTGCTTGAATAATAGTATAATCTATGAGACCGTCTCACATACAATAACGCCCCAAGTGTTGCGCCTCCACCGGTATCCACACAATATGAGCATGTATGCTAGTACAAATTTAAGGGCAATTTTCTTCCTTCTTTCTCCTTTGAGGTTTTTTCTTTCAGAAAAAACTAATCATAAAACATCTCCCCTCATATCTCTATATATAGAGAGTTCAAGGAGAATCCTAGACTATTTACGATATGAAAAGTCTAATAGAATAATATTTTATTATTCTTATTACCTTTATAATAATTTGAGTAAATGGATAATTAGCAACAATATAAGGACCCTTTTTTTATAAACAATACCAACATAATCAATAATTTGTAATTAGTACCAAAATATTAACTTTTATTTATTAATAGTACCAAGTCGCATTTTACTCTAGTTTTTTTCATACTTTTCATATGTATTCATCTAAGAGAGGGAGTTTGAAAGTGGGTGAGTTGAGATTTGTACATGAATGATGGTTTATTGGACTTTATCTAGTAGGTGAAGCTGGGATTTTCATGAGACTTGGTATTATTCGTAGAAAAAAGTTAATATTTTGGTATTGATTACGAATTAATGATTATGTTGGTACTCTTTATAAAAAGGGCTCCTTATATTGGTACTCTTTATAAATTTACTCTAATATTAATCTATATCAATTATAATTGCTCAAAACTCATCTAGTGTGTGACCTGTAGGACCAATTAATACTACCCGAATCCTAACTCATTTAGGACTCAGACTACAAGCGGCTCATAATAGAACATTGTAGCCACATAGAATTAATCGGTTATACAATAATCCGGACATATGGACACACTAACTCTTTCAGTTTGCAGGCTGTTATGTATACCCAGAGTTTACCCGGTATACACCAAATATAGTGATTGTGGATTTCCCGATAAAAAAAAATACAACAAATGAAGCTAAAAATACGACAATTCATGTGGCAATGGCATCATCTATTACGAAAAAATGATAGCATAACATGTTTATAATTAAGATTCATAACTATGGACTAAACATTTGTAACATTAGTATTAGGAATCAATTCCTTGCCCATATTGCGATGCCAAAAGTATTAAAGTCTGTACCGTCAACTTTTTTTCAATCTGCCAACCTCGTTTTCAGTATTATGTCGAGTATTAACGAGAAAAAGGATTATACATCGGATGTATTATATCAGACTCTATATATATTTGAGTTTTTGTATATTTTTTTCGAGTTTTATAAAGTTAAAAGTTACATGTTAATTTTTTGATGTCAAAACTTGAATTTTTCTGAGCTTATATTAATGTTTTTGAGTTATATTGTAATTTTTTTAGTTTTATGTTGAAAAGAATGAACCCAAAAACTTTCTAATAAAACTCATAATTTTTAAAACAAAACTCATAAACTTTTTATTAATGCTCAAAAACTATATCATCTGATGTAGTTCATAAGATGTATAATTCACTTACTGGAGTATTAAGTGCTCGCTATGTTTAACTCATAAAAAAAGTTGTTACTAGCTTTAACTCCGAATATAAATTAAGGGTTATGATAAATACAACCCAATAGGTTGTATTTAAGAAACTAAAAATGGAAATAAACACTTAATATATACATTAATTGCTTTAATTTATGTGTAATTTATTCTCTAATTTTTAAATTAATACCAAATTTGGAAGGGTATTAAATGCTTAAATACAACCCATTGGGTTGTATAAAGCATTTCCCATAAATTAATGGGTAAACGACAATTATGTCTACCCTTCCTGCATTCTTGTACAAATACGAGCTAGGTCCATGGGTGTTATTTTTAAGGAAAAGTTATACTCCCTCCGTCTCGATCATTTGTTATCCTTTAATTTTGGCACAAAGACCAATGAAAGAGAATGAGGTCAATTACTAAATGACAAGTGGATCAAATTAAGTGTGAATCATCAAATTACTCATCAAATCATTCTTAAAATAAAAAGGACAACTGTTATGCGGAAGCGTGAATACCTCATGTTAGGCCTCTGCTGCGCCGGTGTCCACTATGCATAATAGTACGATATTATCCGCTTTGAGCTAAGCCCTCACGGATTTACTCTTGGGCTCATTCCCAAAAGACCATGTACTATTATATTCTCTGGATACTTATAAAGATGAGTTTTCACCATTACACTAACGATGTGGGACAAGGGTTTGCATCCTAACAATCCTCCCCTCAAACCAAGGATCACCATCTTGACTCAGACCTTGACCTCTATGGAGAATTTTCCACACCTACAACCCCAACTTCTACACACCCGAAACATCAAAAGTATTGATAACCTCCTCTTAGCCGACACATCATACTACCACGAGCCATGTCTTGTACCACATGTCATCGTCTGGTCTAGTGAGTGTCCCCACATGCTCCTAAGTCTTCATGTCAATGTACCCTTCTTGGAAATTTGTTACACATGCATATCGAACATCATCTGCATCCATTATACCCTGGACTAGTCAGCCATTTCATGAGTCCTAGAACACCAACGGTCTCTGGCATCCAACCTCGAAAGGGCCCACCAGACCTGTGGCACCCTACCTGATAAGGGTCCACCTGATCAACAGTTCTAGTATACAAATGGTCTTTGTCTCATAAGACCTATGACGCCTTTCATCCATTTAACCCTGGACCAGGCTTGCTCATGGACTTACCCTGAGCTAGGAGATCCATGCCTTACAGTGTACGTCACTTTCAAGTCTTGACTCGATACTTCACCAACGTAGCATCCATGGACTTGAGATTGCAAACAGTATGCCAAATCGAGCCCATGTGTCCATGACTCGTAAATGCTATCTATTATGCTCTCCAAGATCTACCATTTGTACGTTGTAGGGCCTAGGCCCAATTTTAAACTAGCTCTGATATCACTTGTTATGCGGAAGCGTGAATACCTCGTGTTGGGCCTGTCCAATATCCATAATAGTACGATATTGTCCGCTTTGGGCCAACCGTCACGGATTTACTCTTAGGCTCCTTCCCAAAAGGTCTCGTACTATTGTGGATATGGGCCACAAGCTGGTCTGCGGACGTAGGCCGCCTACCGGTCTATAGTCACGGGCCACCTGCACGCCAAGCCAAATTATGGACGTGCAGCGGTCTTTTGAAAGCCACGCTCGGCGGCGTAATAATGCTTTCGACCGGATCGCTTTAGATCGGTCGGTTTCATCTCGGCAAAGGTCTCGAAATGATGTTAGAGATGTTTGGAGCCGCCACCAAGCATTTATGGGATGCTTGGAACCCGTTCGAATCCACTTTATACCTAGGTCAATCAAGGCAAAAAGCGGTGTTTGACATAGGTACTAAAAATAAGGACTCTACCCCCTTTTAGCATTCTATGCCTAAAATGACTCTCATGCGCCCTGGATAAGGCCATACACTATCCAAAGGTTCTGAGTAAGGAGTGAGGGTCAGTATTGGGAAGCCCTTTAATCGGACACCTAATCCCGCCCGCGTTAGCGGCCTCTACTGATCGATCGTGGTTGTTTAAGTGCAAGAGTTGATAAAATGGTTTAAATGGATGAATACGCATCCAAAAGCGTAACCTAACATGTGAGAATGTGATAAGTCGGTTTTTTTATCCACATAGCATGAAATTGATGTCGAAGTTGGATTTAGATTGATTTGCATGTGAAAACGGAAATTAAACATCCATTTACCAAATTAGGTTTATGGTGCATAACGTGATCCATTTGTCTTAGTAACGCATTTTGCAAATATAATGTTGAATGAGCAGATTCGTCATCTGATCCATCCTGTATTCGGGTTAACCGAAATCGGGATCGTCCTAGACAAGTGCTGGAAGGGAAAATAGACCCTGCATCAGGCAGCCATAAGAGGCGCGAGCCCGTTGGCGATGCAAGTGCGTCTGCCCTAGTCTGCATCAGACCACCATAAGAGGCGCGAGCTGGTTGGCGATGCAAGTGGGTCTTCCTTGGTTTGAAAATTAAAAAATAAAATGGCCTGTTTAGGCGCGGGTCAACAGACGATGGAAAACGTCTTCTGAACGTTGAAAGGGTTTGTAAAAATGCATTGAAAAATGGGTGTTAAAACCCGTCTTGATTTGAAAAGGCCGTTTAGGCCGCTTTTTATGTTGATTTGAAAAACGAGACTTGAATAATCGTCATTGTTTTGACAATATTCGATGTCGGGTTCGACTTTGCAAGCTTGACATGAATAGTTTTGAAAATGATTATGAACTAATTGTTTTAAGTTCATTTGTTTGTAATTAGTCAATATTCATCATCGTACTCGGGTTAAAATCCGACATGGTATGTAGAACCAAGGATGACTTTGTGTTGGTGACTAATACATTTATTTTCAAAATGTAAAGAAATGAGAAAGGCTTTAAAATACCCTTTAAAATGTAACGAAATGAAATAAAAGGTTTTAAAATACCTTTTATAATGTAATTAACCAAATATTATCACCGAAACACAGATTAAACCGTCATGGTATTAGGAACCGAGGATGATTAGTGTTTTATGGTTAAAAACTTGTCATAAAGAAAAATGGTTTGAAAATACTTGAAATGGTAAAAAACGATTACAAATATGAAATAAAAATGGAAGAGATGAAGAAACCAAACACGGTTTGGATTTAGGTTGGTTAGCTGCTTTAGGTGCGAGCCTGTATGCTACGTAAATAGCTTCTGCCTTAACCAAAAATCTGGTTTTGGCTCATTCTTCCCATGTTTTAGACCATGTTATGCATGATTTAGCATGTTATAGTCATGAAACATATGAAAACATAATGAAAGAAGATTTTTGCACCCTCATACTTACATGCTAGGCTTGTGGCGAGAAAACGAAGTAAGTGTATCAACTTGTTTGGTCGGAAAACTCGGTTTAAAACCGTTTTAGTAAGTAAAAAGAGTGTTTTGTTAAGTTTAGTGATGGTGTAGTTGGTCGAGATAGTCGGTCAAGTGATTTAATGCACGATGACGGTACCAAACAATGTGTAAGGCTTGTATTTACGATCGTAGGTCGTAAACACGTGTCGTATTGTGACTTGAGAAGTCGAGTCTAGAATTTTAAGGGAGAAAACAGGGGGCGGATACTCGCATAAAGATTATGGTGTGTGAAGGTTGGTATTTATAGAGAATTGTGGGATGGTAGGTCGGTTGAGTTTTCTTGGAGGCTAAGTAGACACCCCATCGAGGCGCGACCACGCCTGCTATGGAAGGGGGGTGTACTGTCCTTTTCAATTTGGAAGTGGCCTTTCCCCTATCTATCATTTGGTTGGTTTAATTTGTGGTAATCAAATAGGAAGTCGTGTAACAATATGGGCACCTAATAAGATGATTTTGGGTGTTTCTTGAGGTAGGTATTTTGTGTGCTTGACTCGGGTTTGACCCTTGTGAGTCGGGATTTGAATTTCGAGTCGGTTTTTTGCCCGGTGTCGGTTTTGACTCTAATTAGGGTCATTTTAATGCAAATGGCATGATAAAGACATTCATGGCATTATTTTGGACATTCGAGATTTGGGTTGACTCGTGTAAAAGATACACAAAAGATTATAAGATATGAAGTAGTAATAGTGTATTGACTATTCATATATGATAATCGCATTTATCGTTTGAGTTTTATTGAACTCACCCATTACCTTGTCGTATCCAAATGGGTTGTAGAGACAAATTGAACCCCATTAAAGTGAACTGGATTGACATGGTATTCGCCCCTAGTTACTTATATGAGGTGACGTCTCGAAGCGACTAGAGTGTGATGCGATTGATGGCAAGTTCAATTGCCATAGAGTCATACGGGATGACTAGTCGATCACATAGGTAGACTGTATGGGACACTCTGTCGGGCAGTGACAACTTATAGAGTTCCGGTTATTCATAAAGCCTGGTGGTGGCAAGATCTGCTATAGTATTCTTATGAGTCAATTCTTTTGACTAGAGACTATTAGCCCAAGTTTGCACAATTTCTGATTGGCTTTGATTATGCTCTACGACTGTCGTAAATGAGTTCAAATGGGTATATTTTGGGTTATGATGAACTGTGGCTGAACGAAGGGAATAGTGGATAGGAATTCTCCACCCCTTGTCAGGGTTGTTTGAAATCTCAAGGCCACTCGAGGAGTAGTGAACTGGAAATGCGTGGCCACGCACGGAAAGTATCTATGGTAGATAATTCCGGTCAGACAGTTATACTCTAGATCGAGGAAACAACTCAAGATATGATCAAGTGCAAGTACGACCTGCGAGACACCTTGCATTGAGTGGGAGATTGTAATAGGACAAGAGAATTGGTGACGCACACTTTTCTCAGACAAGTGGGAGATTGTTGGAATATGTGTCCTCAACAATAGTGCGATCACATGATTTAATATCATAATTAAATCTCATAATAAGAATACGTAAGGGATGATTCATTATATAATCAACTGATCATCATTAATCGAAAAAGAATGGCTGACTAGAGTTTGACATAACTGTCATATGACGGTGGTGGTCAGTTGATCCCTTAAGGTCATACCTAAGGGACAACTCCCTTAATGGATAAATTGATTAATTGTATGACGATACAAGTTAATCAATTCCTTAAAATTGAACAATTCAATTGTGAGAGAGAATATTTATATCTTATTGTAATGGGATTAAATAAGATTCATTTTATTAATTGAAATACTTTGTTACTAAAATTGTTTATTGTTTGAGAAACAATTGAGATTAGAATGAATGGTTAATTATAATTACAAGATGTTGTGAATTATAATTATATGACCCATTTTATATATGTGATCAAGTATCACTAGTCAATTTGTTGTATTTAATTTAATCAATTTATAAAATGATATTTATGTGATAAATATGCATTAAATTAATTAATAACATGTAAATACTATATGTAACATATTGTGTGACAAATGACAAATTGACAAAATAAAATGGTAGTTTATTTTATGTAGGTTGGACCGAAATGGAGGGAGTGTTAGTGGGTTATGGTTGTTTTATTTTATTTGATAAAATAGCATGATGATGCCTACCTACAACTAGCCTTACACCTACTCATACACATCTTACACATCCAATTCTTGTGAAGACAAAAAGGGGAAAGTAAGATGCCCTCTTTGGACACACCATACCCGGCCTCCACCTCCTCTTTATGAGAATTTTGTTCTCATTTTTTCCATTCACTCATTCATTCACATTTTCTACATGCAAAACATTCTCATATTCTCTCAATCTCTCTAAAATAAGTTTTTAGAAATACAAGCATTTGTTCATCTATTCTAATATCAAAATAAGATTACTAGTGTAGTAATAGTAATAATATTAGAATTAATTTTAAGGGTACTAGTGTATTAATCTAGTTAATTAGTATACTAGTTTAAGGGATTAGTCTTGGGTGCAATCTAAGGAGGATCTCTACTTTGGGATTTTAGAGGATCATCCAACATATTAAGCTCAAGAACAAATAAGGAAGGTGACCTTATTTGTGCCCATTAATTTCGAATCAATATACAATATAAGGGACATTGTTTTTCTTATAAATTTCTTATTTTGTTATGCATGCACTAGAACAAAAGAACAAATAATTAAGAAGGTAATTAGTTCACTATTATAGGAGTCTAATAATAGGTATATGAACCTAACAAGTGGTATCAGAGCATAAGATGTTGCATGCATAATCGTTATTGTTTTTTCGAGTTAATATGTAAACATATAAAACTAAAAATTTGTGATTTATAAGAGTAAGTCACGAAATCATAATGCATGTTATATATTCTGGTCCTAAAATGTTTTTAGTTCATTTTTATGATTTATGGTAATTTATTGCTCTTCTTTATGATTTTTAGTGAAATAATTACATTTTTATGCGTAAAATGAACTTTTATTCACTAAAATAAGTTAACCTTTACTACTGGCCGTGATATTTTAGTATGATCTCACATGAATATTTTATGTATTGCATGTAAAATATCATATTAATGTGATTAATATTTAATGATTTATGATGTTTATGAGATAAAAATGCCAAAATGGCATAAATGGAGGTTAAATGACTAAAAATGGTTAAACTTACTCTCTGACCTTGAAAATTTTATATGACCTCACATGCATATTTTACAAGTTGTGTGTAAAATCTCGTATTCATTTGATTAATATTGCATGATTTATAATTTTTATGAGATAAAAATGGATTAAAAGAGGTAAAATGGTTAAAAATAGTTAATCTTCGAACCAGGTCAGGAAACTTTAATATGTTGTCACATGCATGATTTACAGAGTGTATGTAAATTTTGAGATGAAATGATCTCATTTAGCATGATTTATGAATTTTTAGTGTAAAAATGGCGTAAATAGTGACTATTTTAGCATAAATAGCTAAAATGAATTGCATGGCATGAGAAAATTATTTAGGTTGAATAAATATCCCACTAATCATATCTAAGGTTGTAAAATTTATTGGATTAATTTTTGGGTACTTTAGATGTTTTATGAGATAAAACCGATAAATTGCAACTATATTTTCTCGAAATTAATTCGAAAATTTTAACTAGGATTTTTGATATTATCAGTGTCATGGATTTATTCCAGAATGTTCAAAAATTTAAAATTCAAATTTTAAAATTATTGTAATTTAATTTGGATTTATTTCATAAATATTATGATTTTAAGGTAAAAAATGAGCATAAAACTTAAATCAAGTTGAATTATTGTCAAAAATTGAGTGATGACTAATTTTTGAGTCCTAAGAGTGTTAGGATAATTAACTTGAGCTTAGATGTGATTTAAGTGTTAATTTGTGATTTTAAGAAGTTATTATCACGCATTTCCATAAAACTGGGTTATATATACGATCTAAGTTAAATAGGGCGATTTGGCATATAATTTGGCATGATAGATACATATTATAATGCTGCATATTTCAATTGTTGAATGTCCTTTTATTTATATAATTTTGAATTATGTAATTTTATCTTAGTATGGCCTTAGTTTTAATCAATATTACCCGTAATGAAAGGGAATATTGATTCGGTGGTAATTTAATGTGATCTCGTATCACTTTTATTTTTACTAGTTTTTCCATTTTACAAATGTATAATAGGAATAGCTTTGTATTTTTATTATTATTTGTAATTACATAACTTCTTCAAGACGGTGCCATTGGGGAAGGTGTTCCGACAAAGACGCTGTTCTTGGAAGGCGTGCCACTTGAAGATTCAAGGGACCAAAGGAGTTGGTTTCCGAATATGTAATAGATTATTTGATTTTTGTATTTTAGGAAGGTCATACTAGGAATTTTATTGCTTTGCATTTCTTTTAATATGTTGCATGCATTGCCAAATCGCCATAACACACACATGCATATCATATCGAGTCATCGACCGTGTCAATTATAATTATCGTAGTTCACCACTTTAGTTCACTTAAAACGTGATAGATAATAAATTTACAAGTCCTCTCACATATAATAATTGAGAATTAGCCTTACCAAATAGTAGAAACCATGAGCCCCAATTTCATGAGGAAGTAGGCTCGGCTCACCGGGGTACTAAACTTGTTACGTTGGGTAAGTGGGTAATAAAAGGTTATTACATAGAAATTTGGATTGAGCTCAACGGAAGTATTCGTGACCGTAGTCGCATGTGTTCCGGGCTAAAGATAAATATTAAAGTAATTTTTATCGACCGAGAGTTCTTGAAGTAGACTCGATTAAGAGGTTAATCCACCGAGTTATATTAATAAGGGATGAATCGGCTCACCTTGCCCGAGTTAATATAAATTTGGATCTCGGAATCATTTATGATAGTTGGGTAGAGGTCACTATATAAATGCTAAAACTTTCTTAAAGTGTTTACAAGTATTGTTAAAACGATAGATTTTTTTTTTTTTAATTCCTTCACTTCCTATTTTCTAGTCAAAATTGTTTTCTCAATTGCAATGGCAACTCCAATTACATCCGCAACCACTAGTTCCAACACGCTTACCAATGTGTCATGGCTCCGATCCTTCATGGATCGATGTAAGTTAGAAAAGAATGAGTCCAATTTCGCCGATTGGGATGCGCAACTTCGCTTGGCCGCGGAGGGTGACGACAAGCTTCGTTACCTTACCGAGGCATCTCCCGCCGAACCTAATGCTAGGTCTACCACCGCCGCTAGGCTAGCCTATGAGGTTTACCAAAAGAAGTCGGCCGCGATCAAAAATGTGTTGATCTTTGCAATGGAGGCCGAACTCCAAAGAAGTTCTATAAAGATTAGCACCGCTCATGAGATCTACATGAAACTTGTGAACATGTTTTCACGAGCTCCACGGGTCATACAATATGAGGCGGCTTCCGCATTCTTTGATCTCAACATTAAGGAGGACAAAAAAGTTAGCCCTCATGTGCTCAAGTTGATGGAGCATGTTGAGACCTTAAAAATGCATAAGGTGGAGATTCCCGAGGAACTCGTGATTGATCGGATTCTTCATTCCCTTAACAAAATCAAGGCATATGTTCAATTCCGGGTAAATTGTAATATGCAAGACAATAAAGTCTCCCTTGATGAGTTGCTCAAAGTGTGTAATACTCCGTATTTACGAGTCTTTGGGTACTCTCTCGAGTAGGCCTTACTCTGTCGAGTAAGGGTGAGTTGCGTTTTAAAATAGTTTCTGACCTGTTGGGTACTCGATCGAGTAACTAGGATACTCGATCGAGTAAGGGGGCACTCGATCGAGTACCTTAGCTACTCGATCGAGTAGCTCGGTTAGCGAGTGATAATTCGACGGGTTTTGTTAATAACACGGATTAATATATAAATCTTTCCGTCACTTTCGTAATACACTTTTACAAACCTAATAACATTAAAAGGGAGATTCAAGTTACGTTCTTCGCATTCATCCGTGTTGTTGACAAATCCCGGAGCTTGAGAGGTCGGATTCCATCGTTCTTTATACCTTTCTGATCCTTGCGTCGAGGGTAAGATCTACATACCAATTTTATAGTATTTCGTCAAGTTTCGTTAAACCCTAATTTTGGGATTGGGGGTTTTGTGTTAGTTTTGTGATTGTTGGTAATTATGTGATTATATGTTAGGAGGAGGATTCGTAGAAAAGGATTTGTGATAATCTTTTGTTGAGACCGTCGATTGTGTTCTTTGTTCGGTAGGATTTCCTACTCGTATTAGTCCCATAATGGGATGATTGTTGATGTGTTGAGATTGATTGTTTGATATAGTAATTGTATTGTGATTGTGATTGTGATTGTGATCGTTGTACGTGGTTCGCGAGGCGTGGCCTCTACCGAGTGAGGTCACTTGCGGGAGTGGCTTCACGCCCTAGTTTCGCCTTCGGGGAACCCGCCACGAAGGATGTGCACATTAATGGACGGGGTTATCGCTCATTATGAGGAGCGGGGATTTGGTGGGTACGGCTGCGGTCCCCCATCGGCGGGGGCTGGTCCAGTGGACGATCGGTGATTGAGATTGTTGGAATTGGTGTGGGGTGTGTGTGTGACGGTTAAGGCTGTCTGTTTATCTTATTGTTGATATATATTGAGTTGTGTGATTAGTATTGACCCCGTTTAAATGTTTTAAAAACTGTGGTGATCCATTCGGGGGTGGTGAGCGATTATTGAGGGTATGATGTGATGCGTATGGGATAGGCGGGATGAGTCATCACGTGGTAGTTAGAAGTCTTTATTTGTGTCGACGATGTTTAATAGCTTTGATAGTTTTAGCGATGAGACCGTCTGAGGATCTTGTATTTCTTTTTATCAGTTTGGTATTGCTATGTAATCACTTTAAACTTTATTTACTTTTAAAGTTGTTTCGTTATTGTCTTATGAATATCATGGCTCGGGTAACCGAGATGGTGGCATCCTTATACCTGAGTGGTCCTGGTAAGGCACTTGGAGTATGGGGGTGTTACAAATGGTATCAGAGCGACGATCCTGAAACCTGTAACCAATAAATCTAATGAATATAGGGAGTCAATTAAAATGAACCCGGGGTAAAGGTTATAGGAGCTAATGCAAAGGCTTGGGAGACGTCCTAAAGTCACGAACTTGCCCTACAATTTTGAACCGGTCACATGGGGGGTGTATGTTAAGGTCGTATGCGTTGTTTGTTAGCTTGTGTGTGGATGTGATGAAGTATGTGTAATTGTTGGATGTTTGGAGTAGAAAATTGAGAATGTGAAAGAAAGATGGATGAGATATATAGAACTGTTGTTGGAATGAGAAGCATGATGGATGATTCATAATATGACATAATAATAACATGAGAATAGAAATGTTGTGTTGTATACGTATATTTTGTTTGCATAGAGTTGTATGATAAGTTTATGTACTTGTCCACGGTTGTTCATGTATATATGTTGTAAGAAGTGTGTAGATGTAATGGATGAATTGGTTGGAAGAGATTAAGTAAGTAATTGCATAAGAATATGAAATTCATGTGTGGAGCATGTTTATGTGGGTAATGGATTGTATGATGTTGCAATGTTAGTAACGTGTGAATAGGGGATTTTATGTCGTATATTATGTTATTGTGTACGTAAAGTTATAAAATAAAAGCATGTGGTAAATTGTGATTGACAAGTTAAATAATCTATGTGCATGATTAATGTTGTTGCTTGGCTTTTGAAAATAGTAACATATGATTATGAATACTGGTTTTATGAGTTTTGGACTGGTTTTGTTTGCTTGGTTGTTGTTTAAGTTGTTTGGAAGTAAAATCAAGTAGTTGTGTTTTTCGATTATAAAGAGGTTGTCTTTAAACTGTTATAACTTGAGATGCATAAATGATTTTAATGTGATTCCAATTGGAGGTGATAGCTTGTTCTTTTACGATTCTAACGATAGGTCACACGCCCAAACCGACCAAGAAATGAGTGAGTTATGACTGTTTTACGAAAACTGGACAGTGCTGAGAATTTGGGTACTCGATCGAGTAACTAGGATACTCGATCGAGTAAGGGGGAACTCGATCGAGTACCTTAGCTACTCGATCGAGTAGCCCTGGTGATTTGTTTTACGTGCTTCTGATCTTCACTTACTCGATCGAGTAAGTCCCTTACTCGATCGAGTGGCCGGTACTCGATCTAGTAACCCCTGTTTTGGGTCATATGCTTACCCTTTGACTTCGTTGCATATTATGTTTAATTCAAAGGTGTTATTTTGCTTCTTTATGCATTGTTTTACATGTATGTTGGTCTTGATATGTAAGTTACCCAATCTTATGGTGTAGTGACTGGCACCTGTAGTGAGTAGGAGTTCGGTTGGAGGACATGAGTTATATGTGTTGTGATAGATAGTGGAAAAAGAAAAGGAAGATTGGTATGGTTTATAGAGACATAGAGCATGTTTTGTGAGATGAGATGAGTGATATGTTTGTATGTTGAGTAATGTAAAAAGTAAGTGAATATGGACAAGGGATGATGTGAGTCTAAGGAACGTGAGAATGAAATGATTGAGAGTAAGGATTTGGATAGTGGCAACTTGAGATGTGTAAAGAATTACGGAAAGAGATGGTTAGGAGTCGAGTGAGTCAAGAATATAAGCAGTGAAAGTTCGTTTTAAAGGGGTTGAGAAGAGTAGTATATAGTGAACTTTATGGAGACATGTTGCGAGGTGGATTGGTAGACAGTGAGTGAGTTTGGGAGATTTGGTTTATTAAGAGGTGAAACTACATGTGATTTCTTTGGGCATTTAACGGCATGAAATTAAATGAAGTTGTTTAAACAGTGAACGTTGATTTTATGGATAGGTTAGTGACAAGTGTGAGCGATAGCATAATAAGAGAAGATCCATGGTAAGAAAGAGTGAGATGATATCGACATGAAATAATGGGATTTGAGCTTTGGCGGAATGAGAAGTTAACCGGAGCACTAAAGAATTAGATAGAAGTAATAAGGAGTTGAGCTATTAAATGGTATTGTTGAATGTGAAGAGAAAAGAAGAGTAAAAAGTAAGCTAAGGAAAATTTTCACCGGAGTTATGTGAGATAAAGGTAAGGAATCATCGAAATGTGTGATATTATCTTGAGGATATTAGTTAATGGTTACATGGGAGCTTCAGGACAACATGATTAATAATGAGTTTCGAGGAATTAAGGGGGTAAGAGTTGGTGGAGTATTTACACGATATGAGATTTTTGGTGGAAAGTTAGATGACGATACAATTAAGATAGTATTGGGAATAATGTTGAGGTAATTTTGTTGATGGGTTTGATGTTCTTTATTTGGGGATGTTAACCAAAGATAGGAGAAAAACCGTGTTATTTAGATACGAGTGTAAGAGGTTTGATATACGAGTAGTGGTGGTATTGTGGTGTTGTCACTATGGTTAAGGGTGATGATAGATAAGAAAGACAGCAGTCCTAGAGAGGTGGCCGGATTGATATGTATGGTTGTAAAGGAGAATAAGATTTGGTTATACGAGGCGAGCGCTAGTGGTTGAATATTAATGGTATGGCATGAGGTGATGGTTATGCGAATGGGAAAATATGTTATGAGGGGCATATGAGTTAAGCTCGGGCGACAGGTAACCTTTATCGAGTGGTAACTTACGTGATCAGGATTGACTAGTTGGATATGATTATGGGTCTATGATGTGTATAAATGTTTGTGTGAGGTTCTGACCTCACGAGAAGCGGTATGGTGTGATAGTTATAAAGATGTTATATGAATGTTTGTGATATATGTAGGGTACGACAATCTGATGGAATGAGGCTAAAAAGGTAATAATGTGATTGATCTGGCATGGATAGTTAAAATTGTATGTGTATGGATGATACTTGTTTATTCCGTGAAATGGTAAGGATGATGTTCATGAGATTATTATTTGTTTAATTCATATAACATGTTGCATTATGATTTAGTAAAGTGGATTTGAGTAAGTTTTTCTTGTCCGAGAAGTTATGTTGCGTCAGTGTTTATGGGACTGTGTAAGTTGTGATGACTATCGATGTGGTTGTGGTGCCTCGGGTGGTGATCCGGGCACGATACCTAGTGTTGTGATGCGGGTATTTTCGCATTGCGGTGTAGCTGTTGGTGGTGGTATTGTGATGTCGTCACCGGTTGTGGTGGAGTAGGCGGGATGATTATGATTCAAGTTTCGAAAGTACATACCAGTTACACATAAATTGTTGTTTTGTTTAATGTTGCTTCCTGTGAGTTTCAGTTTGTACGGATAGACAGTTGTTTTGTTTATTGATGTTTTCTTTACCAGGTTAAGTTTGAGAATGAGGGTAGAGTATGATATGAAAGAGAGTTGTACATGTTTTCGTTGTTGTCATGGTATAGTGACATTCTGTTGATGGGACACAGTTGTGAGAAGTTGATACAGTAATTTTGATCTTGTTTTAAGTTGAGGCATCAGTAGTCATAGTCATGATCTGATATATGCAGGTGGTGCATAATCCTTTGTTGAGACAGTGAGTGTAGGGTGTTGAGTAATTAGTGTCGTGTTAAGTTATATATGAGTCTTGCGGTAATGGAAGAAATGAACTTGAGGATCTAGTGTGAGTGTACGTAACAAGTGTGGATCGTGAGTTATGCTTTTGACGATAAGAGTTTTATGTAGTTTATATAGAGAGGTGTGTCATGTTGCGGTAGTAGGGAACAAGTGAAGTTTTGGTTTAAGTTAAGGATTTTGTGGTATAGGTTAGGTGGTGTGACGAGTGAAGTGAAGTATGAGAGTTGTTTAAGTAAGAGAGCCTTGGATATGTGCATGGCGAGTGTTTAGGTTCTAGGTGATTATCTTTGCCTTGCGGTGGTGATGAGGATAATGAAAAGATATATCTAGGATTTAGTATTAGTGAGTTACGAGGACGTAACATTTATCTTAAGAGGAGTAGGATGCGATAAAAGAGATTTTGATGGTTGTACATATGGTAGTATATTTGGAAGTAGAGTGTTGGTGTAGCATAAGGTATGGATTTGTATATGTTTTGGTTGATAGTGTTAAAAGGTCATGGACGTGCTTGTAGTAGTTCAATATTAGGAATGCGAGAATACTTCGATAGTGTTGACAGTTGGATGATGAGGTTATGAGTGTGAGTAAACTTCGAGGACGAAGTTCCTTTTAAGGGTGGTAGAATGTAACATTCCGTTTGATGTTTATGTAGTTGGTTATGTATGGAGTTAGTGTCGGGAGAGTTTATGATGTAGTTGATACGACATCGTGAGCGAGGTGTGGAGGTAGGAATAGTTGGTAGAGTTGGTGTTAAGAGTTCAATGTTTCATGTTCTCTAAGTTGGGGTTTTGTTTTGAGTTCTTAGTAGCTTTGTTCCGTCTTGACCGAGTTAGTATGTTTGTTTTTATGTATGGGTTGAACTTCGGGGACGAAGTTCTTTTTAAAGAGGGAAGACTGTAATACTCCGTATTTATGAGTCTTTCGGTACTCTATCGAGTAGGCCTTACTCTGTCGAGTAAGGGTGAGTTGCGTTTTAAAATAGTTTCTGACCTGTTGGGTACTCGATCGAGTAACTAGGATACTCGATCGAGTAAGGGGGCACTCGATCGAATACCTTAGCTACTCGATCGAGTAGCTCGGTTAGCGAGTGATAATTCAACGGGTTTTGTTAATAACACGGATTAATATATTAATCTTTCCGTCACTTTCATAATACACTTTTACAAACCTAATAACATTAAAAGGGAGATTCAAGTTACGTTCTTCGCATTCATCCGTGTTGTTGACAAATCCCGGAGCTTGAGAGCTCGGATTCCATCGTTCTTTATACCTTTGTGATCCTTGCGTCGAGGGTAAGATCTACATACCAATTTTATAGTATTTCGTCAAGTTTCGTTAAACCCTAATTTTGGGATTGGGGGTTTTGTGTTAGTTTTGTGATTGTTAGTAATTATGTGATTATATGTTAGGAGGAGGATTCGTAGAAAAGGATTTGTGATACGATTGTTGAGACCGTCTCGATTGTGTTCTTTGTTCGGGTAGGATTTCCTACTCAGTATTAGTCCCATAATGGGATGATTGTTGATGTGTTGAGATTGATTGTTTGATATAGAAATTGTATTGTGATTGTGATTGTGATCGTTGTCTCTGGGCGAGGCGTGGCCTCGGCTGAGTGAGGTCACTTGCGGGAGTGGCTTCACGCCCTAGTTTCGCCTTCTTTGGAACCCGCCACAGAAGGGATGTGGACATTAATGGACAGGATTATCGCTCATTATGAGGAGCGGGGATTTGGTGGGTACGGCTGCGGTCCCCCATTGGCGGTAGTCCGGTGGACGATCGGTGATTGAGATTCTTGGAATTGGTGTGGTTGTGTGTGTGACGGTTAAGCTGTCTGTTTATCTTATTGTTGATATATATTGAGTTGTGTGATTAGTACTGACCCCGTTTAAATGTTTTAAAAACTGTGGTGATCCATTCGGGGGTGGTGAGCAGTTATTGAGCAGGTATGATGTGATGCGTATGGGATAGCTGGGATGAGTCATCACGTGGCAGTTAGAAGTCTTCCGCTGTGTCAGACGATGTTTTATAGCTCGATAGTTTTAGCGATGAGACCGTCCGAGGATCTTGTTTTCTTTTTATCGTTTGGTATTGCTATGTAATCACTTTAAACTTTATTTACTTTTAAAGTTGTTTCGTTATTGTCTTATGAATATCATGGCTCGGGTAACCGAGATGGTGGCATCCTTATACCTGAGTGGTCCTGGTAAGGCACTTGGAGTATGGGGTGTTACAAAGTGCTTGAGCAAGCCGAAAGGGTTATGGGGCTAAGTGTTAGCTCCACCAAAGATGTGCTCAATGTCTATCATAAGAGCAAGGGAACTTTCAAGAAAAATGGGAACAAGGGAAAGAAACGAACTCCCAACAGGAACAAAGCTAAAGCTTGTGAAGCTAGTTCCTCCAAGCCCAAGTACAGTGCCTCATCCGAGGACAAGTGCCACTACTGTTGTGGTGTTGGGCATTGGAAGAGAAACTGCTCAAAATATCTTGGCGATATTATGGCTGGAAAGGTTATTCCAGTAGGTATATGACTATCCCTATCTTTTATGTTTTAATCTCAACTTTGGTATGTTGATACAAGTTGTGATTACCCTTTTTATTCTAATTAGGGCATCCTAGCAAGGACAAGGGCAAAGAAAAGCAAGCTTGAAAGATCTTGAGGGAAGCAAGAGGTAGCCGCCCATGGAGCTAGATCTATGGAAGCTTGGCTTTATATTTCTTTGTCTTTATTTTCATGTTCAACTTTGAAATTTTAGAACTATTTTGATTTCCTTGTGTGACTTGGAAATTTGTTTGTATCCTTTAAACACGGGTTGTATTTTGGATATTGTTGACTTGGTTTGCAACCCAAGTCACTTGCTTTATTGTATCGTTTGTTCTAAAATTTCTCATCATACACTACTTGCTTAGAGAAATGAAACGGTCGTTTCTGTACCAAATATAAATACTTAAATATACTAACAAAAGCTAGTGATAAGTAGGGTCGATCTCCACAGGGAGGCAAGGTATCTATCTAAAAGTCTGTCTATCTAAGTCACAAATGGGGGTTTTGTAATTGATTTTCTAAACTACTAAAGGTTTAAGGGAAAAAGAAATAGGGAAAGAGCAATAAGGCAGAAAAATAGTAGACAAGTGATCAGATAAAAGAGGTATGTCAGGATTTCGGTTCACCATGGTAGTCTATCGACTCAGCTGCAAATAGCCTAGACAATCTCATCGTGAGAAGGATACGAAAAGGTCCTTAGGTCCACTTTCTATCCTAGATTTCCGCTAACTTAACTTCCGTCCTCATTAGGGTAGTCTACTGTTCATAGCAGTGTTGTTCATATTCCAATCTTCTGATCCAGAACGAAATTAACTAGATTAATGTAATTTAGAAGCATGCATTCAACTAAATTGGTGTACAGTTATATTGCTATGGGGATAAATTCTCACAAGTAAACCATCTAGTCTATTCGCTACATCGTCGCAATCCTACCATGGATTTCCTAGTCCTAACATAAGAGAAATTAGCTACTCATATTACAAATGTTGTCAATATTAATAACAGTGAATGAACTAATTGAAAGCATGATGAAATAACAATAAAATTGCATAAATGAAATTAGGGAAGAAATTAATGATAAGAGAAACAAGGGATTAAAGCAATTAATAACAAGATTAAGATTAATAAAGAGAAGAGGGATTACAATCATAAGAATTCCGGCGTAAAGAACAACCCAAATTCGAGCAAAGAAATCCAAGAGCAAAGTTACAGTAGAAAGTTTAAGGGAAAGATTAAGAGAGTAAAGTGTATTAAGAGAAGTCATAAAAGGTAAAAGAAGAAGTGTCTATTAACCTAGTTACGACTCCCTTATATATGGAAGTGAAAATTAACAAAACGAAACCTATCACGGGATAAAAATCCCGAGTATAATAGCTAAATACTTGTTCGAGGGCTTTTATATCACTCGATCGAGCAAATCCAAGCTAAAACTGTTGGGAAATGTGTCCTCAACAATAGTGCGATCACATGATTTAAATATCATTATTAAATCTCATTTTAAGAATACATGTGGGATGTAATATTTTACAGTCAACTGGTCCACACATATCGGTAATGATTGGCTGACTAGAGTTTGACATTACTGTCGTGCGACGGTGGTGATCAGTTGATCCCCTTAGGTCATACCTATAGGGAAATACTCTTAATTGATTATTTAATTAATCTTATACCGATACGAGTTAATTAAATTGCTTAAAATTGACGGATAATTTTGTGAGTATAATTTACGTATCTTATTGTAAATATGATTAAATGAGACACGGTCTAAGTAATCGAATTGTTTTATTACTTAGATGAAATTATTGTTTACAGAAACAATTGAAACGGAATGAATAAATTATTATAAATACAGAATGTTGTAGTTTATAATTTGGAAACCATTTTTGTACAAGTAATTACGAATTACTAGTCGATTTTGTATATGACATATTTTTTGAGTATGTTGATTTTTAATATGTTAAAATTACATTACAATTTCATATGTCAAGTAACATGTCACATATGTTACAATTGACAAATGACAAAATAAAATGGACCATCCATTTTATATTGAATGTACCGAAATTATGGAGGGAGTTAGTGGAATTAAATTGTGTTAATTATTAAGTGGATGATGTGACCATAATTAGCGCATATTTAGCCCCCGAATTAGCCTTGTTCCCATGCTTTTTAGTGCATATTTGGGTCATTTCTTATCTTTAGTTCTTTGTTTTGCATATTCTTTGAGATTTTAATCCCTTGGTAGGAAAGGAGTAAGAATCTTGCATTTTCATGGCAAAACGAGACTAAATTGATCGAATTCAATGACCAAGCATCAAGGAGAGACAAGATTAGAAGGCCTTTGTACATATTATAGTTGAAGAGCAATGTTGAGAAAGGATCCTTGAGTCCCCAAGGAAATCCCCAAGGAATTTATGAAGAAAAGGGAAGAAAAGAAGAAGATATGTTGCTGAGTGACAAACCGAGCGGAATGACACCAATCCGTCCGTCCCGCAGCTGCACAATCCGTGCGGCTTCGTTTGAATCCGCTCGGATTCCACCTCCACAATCCGCCCGGATTCCCTTGAATCCGCTCGGATTCCAACGCCAGAATCCGCCCGTCCCGACCTTATTCCGCCCGGATTCGGCTCCAGCACGAATTGTCTTCTCCAAGCTACGAAGAAAGAAGCCCTTTTCTCGAAAAATACCGGCTCCTCCTTGCTCAATCTAAAAAGTGTAATTACTAGTTTAGCCCTTAGTTAACCCTAATGCATCCTACCTAATTTCCACTATAAATACCCCATTAGTCTAATTAGAGGAGCATGTTCTTCTTATCAATAATTAGTATAGTTAATATCAATCAAATCTCTCTTTAATATTGTAATCAAGTATTAATCAAGTTTTAATCCAAGTTTTAGTTCTTTAATCTCTCTTTTGTTCATCGTTTATTTTGGGTAATTGAAGATTATTTGGGTTATTGTTGGGAGATTGACAACCTCTCAATCAAGCATTCAAGTACTTCTTTTATCTTTGCTTTATTATTGGAATCATTAGTAGGTATAATCTCTTAATCCCTTTTTAATTATTGTTAATTACTTTCATTTATTCATCATGTTTCATATTGTTGGTATGATTGACAACCTTGCTAGCATGATCAACATGATAATGAGTGAGTAGTCTCTTAGCTAGGGTTAATGGGTGATTAGGGGAAACCAACATGGGGAATGATTCATGCTTAAATTAATATGCTTTCATGTTTTATTTGCTTGCTTGTTTTGATCTCAACTCATGCACATGTTATATTTGATGAAATGCTAAGCCTATGAATCCTTGCATTTACTATCATCTTCTATCTTTTCAATGAGACTTGTAAGACATAACCCAACTCGAGTCTCATTAGACCATGCATGTTGTTGAGTAGGGAAGATTAAGTCGACTTGTAGGTGTTGTACAATCTAATCGATTCGGCTCCGGGACCCAAACTTTCCTAGGATTGTAAGATGTAACCCAACTCAATCCATCACAATAATAATTGCTTGCTTATAATTTGAGAACATGTTTGTATGATCATATCCCATGATTGCCCTATGATCCCATGACACCCTAGTGCCTTTAATCAATTGTTTACACCCCTTTAATTCATCTTGCTTGTTTATTTTCATTGCTATTTTAGGTTAGTGACCTTCTACATCAACCCAATTTGTGACACCCCTTAGACACCACTAGTTTCAATAGAAATCTCATTTCAATACCCGTCCCTTGGGATCCGACCTTTACTTGCCTCTTTACTAATTGTAGAGTTGTTTGTGAAGCTATAAATTGTGTTTTGATTCGACCGTGACCCAACGACCACATCTTAATTTGTGAACACGAAACGGACTCGCATCAAAAAATGGCGCCGTTGCCGGGGACGGTGTTTGTTTGATTTAGATTTCTTTTTATTGTTATTAGTTGTGTCTTTCTTCGCCTTGGGGAGGTAAAACTCCTCAAGGTTTGTTCTAATTGTTTTCAAGTTGTTTGATATTTTGCATGTCTAGAAGGTTACAAGGTGATTTGTTACCTTTTGACCGTGAAATCGAAAGAACCTTGACGAACAATAGGAGACTTGTTAGGAGGAATTTAAGAGGTATTAGTGAAGTTGTTCAACCCACAAGTGAGTTTGTCAATCCTTTCGCAATAGAAGGAGAAGAGAACCCATTACACAATACCCCACAAAATCCACCTACAATGCCTAAATTCTCGTCACACTCCGTACCCACCGAGGAGAATCTACCAAATGGTACTCCTACACCGCAACATCTAACCGGAAATTTTATTGCCAAGTCCGCCTTCATCCAATTAGTTGAGAGGAGCCAATTTGGGGGGATGCCTAGTGAGGACCCTCATTCTCATATGGAAACCTTTTGCGACTATTGTGATGCAATCTCTCAAACGGGCGTGACTCAAGACCAAATTAGATGGGTCTTATTTCCTTTTTCTTTAATTGGCACCACGAAGCAATGGTTGAAGGGCCTTGATAAGGCCACCCTTGGAATAGATTCTTGGAAGAAGTTGGCTCTAGCTTTCTACAAAAAATTCTACCCACCGGAAAAGACTAACATGCTAAGAGCTCAAATTACGGGTTTTAAGCAAAGGGATGAAGAGTCTTTGTATGAAGCTTGGGAGCGGTTTAAGGGAATTTGTCGCTCATGTCCTCACCAAGGACTTAGCGAATGGTTTTTGGTACAACAATTTTGGAATGGTTTATATGAAGATTCTAGGAACATTCTCAATATGGGATCAAATGGAATGTTCACCGAAGTTGATGACAATCAAACATGGAACAAGATTGAGGAAATGGCGGTCCATAACTCACAATATAGTAGACCTCGCAAGGCTACTAGAGGAGGAAAGCATGAAGTGGACTCCGTTACTCAATTGGGTGCTCAACTTAGTGCTCACATTGACACAATCAACTTGAAGTTTGAACAAGCTATGGCTAGACTTGAGGAAAACTCAAAATCATCAAAGCATCATGTTAATGCCATGACGGCATCCTCATCAATCCCAAGTGGGATATGTGAGAATTGTGGAACTTTGGGACATGACCAAGGTGAATGTAGGGGAACAAATGAACAAGTGAATGTTTTCCAAGCATACAAGAGTGGTACCCCTTATTCCAACTTTTACAATGAAAACACCAAATTCCATCCAAATCTCTCATACAAAAGCCAAAATGTTCAAAACTCTCAAACAACATACACTCCACCACCCATGAGAAACCAAAATCAAAGACCCTTTTACAATCAAAACCAAGGTTACCAAAATCAAAATCCATACAATCACCAAAATGACCAAGGTTTTGATGTCCAAAAAGCGGTCCTCCAAATGCAAAAGAATCAACAAGAATTTTTCACTCAAATGCAAAAAGATAGCCAAGCAAAGGAAACCACCATCAACAACATTCTAGCTCACACCAAGATGTTGGAAACACAATTGACTCAACTAGCATCTTCGAGCTCAGAAAGACAAAAGGAGCAATTACCACCTCAAAGTAATCCCCCTAGACATGAAACGGTTAGTGCCATTCACTTGAGAAGTGGTACAAGGTATGAAGCACCGAAGAAGCAAGTTGAGGATGAAGTTGTGGAAGCTAGTGAAAAGGAAGAAATTGTGCAAAACTCCAAAGATGGAGAATCATCAAAAGAAGAAAGTTCAAAGAAAAATGAAGACAAGGCCAAGGAGAAGGAGCCCATTGTGATTAGACTTCCTTTTCCAAGTCATCAAGCCAAGCCCAAATTTGATGATCAACTTGGAAAGTTCATGGAAATTGTGAAGAATTTGGAAGTCTCAATTCCTTTCACGGAATTAATCAATCACGTGCCGGCCTATGCGAAATACATGAAAGATATCCTCACAAAGAAGAAGTCGATCCGGAAGCTTGAGACTATCGCCTTCACTAAGGTGAGTAGTGCAATACTTCAAGGGAGTTCACCTCCAAAGTTAAAGGATTCGGGAAGCTTCTCAATACCGTGTACCATTGGCGACACGACGATCAACAAAGCCTTATGTGATCTAGGGGCTAGTGTGAGTGTCATGCCGTACTCGGTGAGTAAAAGGTTGGGGATGGGAGAGCTTAAATGCACCAATATCACACTCCAAATGGCCGATAGATCGACGAAGACACCGTTAGGGATATGGGAAGATGTCCCCGTGCGAATCGGGAAGTTTTTCATCCCGGTGGACTTTGTCATTGTTGATATAGAGGAAGATTCCAACATTCCAATCATCCTAGGAAGACCTTTCCTACACACCGCGGGTGCGGTGATTGATGTGAAACATGGTGAGCTCACTCTAGAAGTGGGAGATGAAAGCATAACTTTTAATCTTGACAAGACTATGAGAGCTCCTCGTTTGCATGAACCATGTTTCATGATTGATCATTATAGCCGAAAGGATGAGACGAAGAAATCGGAACTCCAATGGAAGAAGAAAATTGAAGATGATCCATTCAAAGAGCAAGTGAATTGTGACAAGGAGAGCTTGCAAAGCTCATCAAAATCAATCAAGGAAGAAGAGGATGGCCTCATTGACCAAGAGAAGAAATTGGGAGAGTTGTCTCCATCTAAGCAAGAGATTTTCAATGATCAACTTAATGAACTTTGTGGTCTTTGGGACGACGAATTTGAAGGAATTTTTAATCCCTACATTGGTAATGCCATCGATCAAGACCAACAACAAAGGCCGAGGTCTATTGAAGACCTCTACCATGATAATGAACAAGCCTTTGATTACTTCTTCAAGGTGTTGAGCAACATCAACAACACCTTGGACATGCCCCCTTGACATCTCATCAAGAATGAGAGTTTGGTGGAGTCCTCCCTAAACCACCACTTGTAAATATTTCAAACTCCCTAACTTACATTTCAATTCTTGTATTGCATTTTTGTCATCTTTGGATTTTTATTTACTTTGATCAAAATAATTGTCATGTTTGAGAGAAGTGAGGGAGGGACTAACAATTTCAATTGATGTGTAGTGCTTTTAGATTAGTGAGGGGATGGGAATTGCCTAGGCTATCCATGCCTAGTAGTGCCCCCACAATGAAGAACACAAGACTTGAAGAAAGAATGGAAGAATGGTAAGGGAATGCATTGTGCACGGATGGAACTGAATTCGTGTACACAGGGGAAGAATCCGAGCGGATTCCACAGAATCCGCCCGTCTTCAGTAATCCGAGCGTATTGCAGAAAAGACGCCCGTCCTGAACTGAGCTGAATTTTGAAAATTTCTTGACTGTGACTGAATCCGGGCGTCCTGAGAAGAAATCCGCCCGTCTTGAAGAATCCGCCCGTCTTGAAAGAAAGACGTCCGTCTTTGAGGAAAACAAGAAAAATTTTCTGGACTGAAATCCGTCCGTCTTTAAGCAAATCCACCCATCCCGTGTCAAGCAAATCCGAGCGTCTTCATCAGAATCCGCCCGTCTTTAGGCGAGTTTTGTAAAGCCCAGAAAGAGCAGAATCCGCACAGATTGCCCCTGCAGATTCGAAAATTTTGGTCTCTTTAAAACCCCTCCCACCTTCATTCATTCATTCATTCATTCATAAACACTACCCACAACATCAAAACCCTCATCCTCTCCATCACAAAAACAAAAACCCTCAACAACATTCACCAAAAACAAATCAAATCATCCTTCCAACAACAAATCAATCAATCCTTCTTCAATAAAAATCAAAACCAAGCACAAAATCTTCAACCTTTGAGTCGATTTTTGATTTCATAAAGGCAACGCCTTTCACCTTCAAATCGATTTGGGTATACTACAAATTGAAGATTTTTCATTCTTTTCTTGGTTAGTTCATCAATGGCAAGGACTAAGGGAGCAACAAAGGCAACAAAGGCACCAAAGGCTAAGGCACTCTCACAAAGGCAAAAGGCTCTTCAAACAAAGAAGGCATTGGCTATGGTGGTAGCAACACCAAACTTGGAAGTGCAACAACAACAACAACCTTCTATGGGAGCAACAACACCTTCTACTCCGGTAATTGATCAACTTTTGCATTATCCGGAGGTAACTTTTATTTCTGATACCCATAGAAATACCTTTGTCAAGTTTGCTATGAAGTCATTACAATCCACCAAATTTATATGTGAAGATACCTTAGAAAAATTGGGTGTTCTTGAGCAAACTAGAGCCTTTTTCAATGCCATGGGGTTGAAGAAATTGTTTGAAACAAAGAAATTGACATACCCCTCCCTTACCTTGGAATTTTTGAGTTCCTTGAAAGTCACCAAAGTGGAGAATAGGGAGAATCTCGAGTTTCGTCTAGCTAATGTTAGTAGACGCATTACCTTTAGGGAATTGAGTGAAATTTTGGGTCTTAGTGATGAACCGCGTTATTTCAAGAATTATGGAAAGTATGACCCCGAACCTCTTTGGGAGGCAATCTCCGGGAATAAATTTGAGGATTTTCATGCGAGTCGTGCTCTTTTGGTCCACCATCCGGGCATAAGAGTATGGCACAAGGTCGTGGGAAACACCATAATTGCAAGGAAAGATAACAACCATTTCACCAAACTTGATTTTATTCTCCTTGAATCGGCTTTGAACATCGGAAGAGTACACACCAAGCCTTACAGTTCTTTGAGGCTCTTGGTAGATAGATGGCTCAACATTGATTGTGGGAAGAAGGGCACAACCGTTATTGTCAATGGCGGCCTAGTCACTATACTAGCTAAGCACTTTGATCCTAACTTCAATAAGGATAACAAGTACAAAGCAAAGGAGGGTGGCCATCTTGTTGATATTCATACTATGATACACAAGTTCAAGTGGGTTGCCCATAACCCCCTTGACACTAAGTATGGATGGCTCACTAGTGAAGCTAGATCGTTCACCTTGCCTTCAAAGATTTGTCGTCTAAGCGTCCACCGGACCAATTATCTACTTCCCCTCTCTAAAGAGGCCGAGTATATTATTCAACAACAAAAGGGTGATCTTGAAACTCCCTCCTCTTCCGTTGTCATACCACCTTACCCCTTTGAGTATGAAGAGTTCAAGCCGGAAGGAGTTGAAGCTAGAAAAGACTATGTGACTCTTCTCATGCAAGCAATGCACAAGCAAGCCTTTGAAGATCGGAAAAATGCTTACTTGGCTCAATATCCACCCCTCTTACACTTAGCTAGGCAAGGACTACTTGATCCATCTTGTCCTTTGCCTAGTTGGGCGGATAAAGAAGTCCTATTTCCGGGTGCATCTAGGGTCATTTTGGGTGACAATGAGGTTGTTGGTAATGATGAAGAATTTGATGACAACATTGATGAAGAAGCAAGTGAAGGAGAAAAGGATGGTGAAGATGATGATGAGGAAGATGAGGAAGAAAGTGAAGAAGCAAATGACAAGGGAAGTGGCAATGTGGCCACTTCTAATGAGGAAAGTGATGGTGATAGCATGATGGAAGATTAGCAAGCCTTGGAGACTCCTACCCTCTCATGGTTTGTCTATTTCTCTCTTTGTTTTAATTATTAATTTTGATCATTGTTGGAGTAGTCCTAGCACCATTAGAGGACTCACACCTCGGTACCATTGAGGTGTTCTTATTTTATTGATCCCATTTTCAAAATCCAAAATGACAAATTAGTTTCATGCATAGCATAGTGTGTGCATGAACTACACCCATCCTTGGACATTAGTAATAGTGTCTCACTCGGTTTGGGGAAGTTAATGCATACACAACGGGAGGTAATCTAAATTATCCTCTCCGTCATAACAAAAACCATGCATCATGTAGTGTAGCTTAGTATAGATTGCATTTAGTATAGAAATCATGCATCATCTTTGCATAATTTCCATCATTTTAGCCATTGAGGACAATGCCCATATTAGTGTGGGGATGGGAATTCTAACATTTAACTCTTATTCAAAAATCCAAAAAAATTGAAAAATCTCAAAAATCATAAAAATTTGAAAATTGAAAACCCAAAAACATGTTTATTTCCTTTTGTAGTCTTGTATATATTGTCTTGTATATATTGTGTTTGTTCTATCCTTGTTCACATTTATTGACTACGCCACATCCGAGACATGAGGATATTGAAGACCGCATGGTATGATCTTTCCAATCTCCTTTTTCCTCTTTTTGTTGATGACTATGTGGCTTTCTTTTGATTGATGCGGTATAACAATGTGAACTTAGGACTTGTATTTAGTTTATATGTCATATTAGTTGATAAAATCACTTGCATTAGGTTGTTTATATTAGTTGCATCATGGCATGTAGTTGCATGTTAGAAATGTTTTGAAAAATGCCTATTTAGGAACTTTGACAAGAGCAACTAGGCCATTACAAATACTTGTTCAACTTAAGACTTTGCCTACTAGAATGGTTGTAAAACACCCTAGATAGTGTCATACTAGTGTCTTTTGACCCATGACACAAAGCCTAGTCAAGGGTTTGCATGTGAGTCACCTATCCAACCCCGTGATGCGATGTGGACTTGGTTAACTTATCTAGGTGACCTTGGTTGACCTTGTGGTAAGGCAACCCAAAAATATTTTCTATCAATAAGCTTCAAGTGCTCATTTCAAAGAAATTTTGTCATGTGGAAGTAATGTAATGCCAAGGAAACCTCAAATGTTATGAATTGTTGAAAGTTGAGAAATTTAAGTTGTTTTGATGGAGGCGTACCACTTCGATGTGCTTTGGTGCGGGATCCATTGAATTGGGCCCCCATACGGTTGTGAATTCGGCCGCCCAGAGACAGAGTGACTATTACCCCGAAAAGCTATTGTCTAGAGGTTAACCGGTTGCCTAATAAGCGATTGGCGAAAGCAAAGGACACTAGCCCGGAAGGGACAAACCCCATCTTAAATTTTTGAAATGTGAAAGTGAAATGAGGACAATTTTGAATACTAGTCATATCCACCCGTTGTGAATAAAGATTTGAGCATTTCATTCCCAAAAAGCCCTTTTGTCAAGCCACTTGGTCGAGTTTGGGACGATCCATGACCTTTACTTTTGTAGAGAATTCGAGACTTGTCATGTCATATGCTACTAGCATCATAGGGATCATCATTCCACCATCATCCGATCGCTCTTGACGAAAGCATTTGGAAATTGAGGATGAAAGTAGTCTAGTTTAACACCATTTGGAGGTGATTTAGTGCCATCCTCTTAGACTTAGTAATTTGTTGAACTAGTATTTGTGAAGGATTACATGCTCTTACATTTGTTCCTCTTTAGTGCTTCCGCCACTTGATGAGGAAGTGGCTATTCTTTTTGTAGATGCATCCATTATGTGATTTTATGTGCTTAAAGTTTGGATGTCTCGCCATTTTGGCAAGACCCACCTTGCCTTGCAAGAAGGCATCCTACCTCATGGTTGTCTTGTTGTGAGTTGAAGGGGCGGAGTGAGACCCGCTAATTGTCTCATATCGGCTATATTATTAGGATAGGTTAGTATTGGTCCTAGTCTTTGTCACCTCTTTACTCGGGACGAGCAAAGGTTCGGTTTGGGGATATTTGATGTGACCATAATTAGCGCATATTTAGCCCCCGAATTAGCCTTGTTCCCATGCTTTTTAGTGCATATTTGGGTCATTTCTTATCTTTAGTTCTTTGTTTTGCATATTCTTTGAGATTTTGATCCCTTGGTAGGAAAGGAGTAAGAATCTTGTATTTTCATGGCAAAACGAGACTAAATTGATCGAATTCAATGACCAAGCATCAAGGAGAGACAAGATTAGAAGGCCTTTGTACATATTATAGTAGAAGAGCAATGTTGAGAAAGGATCCTTGAGTCCCCAAGGAAATCCCCAAGGAATTTATGAAGAAAAGGGAAGAAAAGAAGAAGATATGTTGCTGAGTGACAATCCGAGCGGATTGTCACTAATCCGTCCGTCCCGCAGCTGCACAATCCGTGCGGCTTCGTTTGAATCCGCTCGGATTCCATCTCCACAATCCGCCCAGATTCCCTTGAATCCGCTCGGATTCCAACGCCAGAATCCGCCCGTCCCGACCTTATTCCGCCCGGATTCGGCTCCAGCACGAATTGTCTTCTCCAAGCTACGAAGAAAGAAGCCCTTCTCTCGAAAAATACCGGCTCCTCCTTGCTCAATCTAAAAAGTGTAATTACTAGTTTAGCCCTTAGTTAACCCTAATGCATCCTCCCTAATTTCCACTATAAATACCCCATTAGTCTAATTAGAGGAGCATGTTCTTCTTACCAATAATTAGTATAGTTAATATCAATCAAATCTCTCTTTAATATTGTAATCAAGTATTAATCAAGTTTTAATCCAAGTTTTAGTTCTTTAATCTCTCTTTTGTTCATCCTTTATTTTGGGTAATTGAAGATTATTTAGGTTATTGTTGGGAGATTGCCAACCTCTCAATCAAGCATTCAAGTACTTCTTTTATCTTTGCTTTATTATGGGAATCATTAGTAGGTATAATCTCTTAATCCCTTTTTAATTATTGTTAATTACTTTCATTTATTCATCATGTTTCATATTGTTGGTATGATTGACAACCTTGCTAGCATGATCAACATGATAATGAGTGAGTAGTCTCTTAGCTAGGGTTAATGGGTGATTAGGGGAAACCAACATGGGGAATGATTCATGCTTAAATTAATATGCTTTCATGTTTTATTTGCTTGCTTGTTTTGATCTCAACTCATGCACATGTTATATTTGATGAAATGCTAAGCCTATGAATCCTTGCATTTACTATCATCTTCTATCTTTTCAATGAGACTTGTAAGACATAACTCAACTCGAGTCTCATTAGACCATGCATGTTGTTGAGTAGGGAAGATTAAGTCGACTTGTAGGTGTTGTACAATCTAATCGATTCGGCTCCGGGACCCAAACTTTCCTAGGATTGTAAGATATAACCCAACTCAATCCATCACAACAATAATTGCTTGCTTATAATTTGATAACATGTTTGTATGATCATATCCCATGATTGCCCTATGATCCCATGACCTTCGTTAATGGGGTCAAATGGGCATATTTTGGGTTATGATGGCTGTGGCTAGTCGAAGGGATTAAGTGCGATAGGAATTGTCCACCCCCTTGTCAGGGTTAAAACAATATCTCAGGGCCACTCGAGGAGTAATGAACTGGAAATGCGTGGCCACGCTCGGAAGGTATCTATGATAGATAAATCCGGTCAATCAGTTATTCTCCAGATCGAGGAAACCACTCTCGATATGATCACTTGCAAGTACGACCCGAAAGACACCTTGCATTGAGTGGGAGATAGTAATAGGACAAGAGAATTGGTGACGCACACTTGTCGAGGACAAGTGGGAGATTGTTGGGAAATGTGTCCTCAACAATAGTGCGATCACATGATTTAAATATCATTATTAAATCTCATTTTAAGAATATATGGGGGATGTAATATTTTACAGTCAACTGGTCCACACATATCGGTAATGATTGGCTGACTAGAGTTTGACATTACTGTCGTGCAACGGTGGTGATCAGTTGATCCCCTTAGTTCATACCTATAGGGAAATACTCTTAATTGATTATTTAATTAATCGTATACCGATACAAGTTAATTAAATTGCTTAAAATTGACGGATAATTTTGTGAGTATAATTTACGTATCTTATTGTAAATATGATTAAATGAGACACGGTCTAAGTAATCGAATTGTTTTATTACTTAGATGAAATTATTGTTTACAGAAACAATTGAAACGGAATGAATAAATTATTATAAATACAGAATGTTGTAGTTTATAATTTGGAAACCATTTTGGTACAAGTAATTACGAATTACTAGTCGATTTTGTATATGACATATTTTATGAGTATGTTGATTTTTAATATGTTAAAATTACATTACAATTTCATATGTCAAGTAACATGTCACATATGTTACAATTGACAAATGACAAAATAAAATGGACCATCCATTTTATATTGAATGTACCGAAATTATGGAGGGAGTTAGTGGAATAAAATTGTGTTAATTATTAAGTGGAAAACACAATGATGGAAGCTAACAAGTAGCCATGCAAACCTATGCTTTTGAGAAGAGCAAAAATAAAAAGCATTGGGCATACTACCCAAGGCCTTTTTTTCGGCCAACCATATGAGAAAAGAAAAGAGAGTTTTTTTTTCAATATTCATTCATCATTTTTGGATAAAAATTTTCTAGAGTAAGAAAATTAGACACTCTCTACAATTTGTAAAATTCTAGAGAAATAAAATCTCACAAAATTCCACCTCTTGACCGAAATTTTCAAGAGTAAAAATACAATTTATTTGTGTCAATTTTATAGTAAAAACTTATATCATTACTAGATCATAAATATATAAGTTATTAAGAGATTCCTTGGGTATATGCTTTTGGGAGGGATTCTATACTTGAATCTTGTTCATCCATAAGGAAAGCTCAAGAACAAGTGAGTAGGTGAACTCACTTGTGCCCATAAAACCGAAACATCCTATGTAAGATGATGAATTCTTCTTTAAATTGTTTATTAGTTTGCATGCATAAGATCCACCATTTAATTTTATGACAAATTAAATTAAAACATATATGAATATGTTGAGTATATAGATCTAATTTTCCTTCAATCGGTATCAAGAGCCTTGGTTGTTTGCATGCAAATCGGTTAAAAGTTTTTCCGAGTTATAAAGATTAACATACAAAATTATTGTTCCTTTCTCAAAGAGCAAAAATTAGAGATATCCAGGACTCTGATTGTAGTTCTAAATATTTTTTTGCTAAGATTTCTGAGAGCACTCATCAGCAGGTTATTGGTGGCATTCATGATCACCATGGCAAGCTTCATATGGGTTTTTCTTCTGTTAGTGTTGCTTTTAATCAGTATTACCAGGACCTACTGGGGCACAGCTCTACTACCATCCCCTTAGATACTGATTTTATCTCTTCTGGAGCTGTGATTAATTCTTCAGATAGTCACTCCTTGGTTAGGGAGATCTCTCCTACTGAAATAAGAGATGCTCTCTTTAGTATGGACTCTAATAGTAGTCCTGGAATTGATGGTTTCTCAGCTGGGTTCTTTAAATCTGCCTGAAACATTATTGCCAAGGATTTTTGCAAAGCTGTGAACCAGTTTTTTTTCTTCTGGCAGGATGTCTAAACAGGCTAACTCAACTGTTATTTCTCTAATCCCTAAGAAGGCCATACCTAATGCTGTCACTGATTATAGGCCTATATCTTGCTGCACTGTTTTTTATAAGACAGTTAGTAAGATACTTGCTAACAGGCTTCAAAGTATTCTTCCCTCGATTGTTGGTGCTGAACAAGCAGCCTTTATTAAAGGTAGAAGCATTTTTTAGAACATTATGCTATCTCAAACTTTGGTCAAAGGTTACAATAGGGCTCATATTTCTCCTCGCTGCATGATCAAGGTGGACATTAGGAAGGCCTTTGATTCCCTTCAATGGTCTTTTATTGCTAATATGCTTTCTAGTTTGGGTTTCCCTCAGCAATTCATTGACTGGGTGCTTGGTTGCATTCAAACTCCTTGGTACTCTCTCAAAATCAATGGGGAGCTCTCTGGTTTTTTTCAAGGGAAAAGTGGCATTAGGCAGGGTGATCCCCTTTCCCCTTACTTGTTTGTGCTTAGTATGGAAGTTTTGTCAAGATATCTCAGGACTCTTTGTGATCAACCCCTTGTCTCTTATCATCCTAAGTGCTCTAGGCTTAAACTTAATCATTTGGTCTTTGCTGATGACTTGATGATCTTTGTTAGGGGAGATGTTCCCTCTATTGCAGCTGTTAAGAATACTCTGAGTCTTTTTGTTGAGCTTTCTGGGCTTCATGCTAACATTGAGAAAACCAACATGTATTTTGGAGGGGTGCATCCTGAAGTTAAGGAGGCTATGCTTGCAGCCACTGGTTTCTCTGATGGTCAGTTCCCTTTCAGATACCTAGGAGTTCCCTTGTCCACTTCTAGACTTGCAGTGGCAATGTTTGATTCCCTAACTCTCAAGATTAAGCATTCTATTCAACATTGGTCCTCTAACTTCCTTACCTATGCTGGTAAGGTGCAGTTAATCAATTCTATCATTTTTGGCATGGAAACGTTTTGGTGTTCTTGTACTCTTTTACCTCAGGAGATTCTGCAAAGAATCAATAAGCTTTGTAAGGACTTTTTTTGGGGTATACTGCCTGATGGTAGGAGAATGGTGTTTAAGAATTGGAAGGATATATGTTTGCCATGGGATGCAGGAGGTTTCAATATTAAAGATCTTTCCACTTGGAATGCTGCTCTGCAGTGTAGATGGATTTATCTGCTGGCTCATACTACTGAGGGGAGTTGGGTTTCCTGGCATCAGTCTTATATTTTGCAGCATCAATCTATTTGGTTTATTCAATCCCATGACAGTTTTTCCTCTAGTCTTAAAGGAATCTTGACTGTACGGGACAGGCTAGTTGCTCTAGCTAGCAGGTAGCATTACTACTGCCTCTTCCCTGATTAACAGCTGGTACTCTCATGGTAAATTCCATGTTACTGCAGCCTATAGCTATTTGAGAGGTGCTGTCTTAGCTGGTCCTTGGACTGCAGCTCTGTCTCATCCTCGTCTGGTTCCAAGTCACAAGATTATCTGTTCTTTGGCAGCTCAACAGAAATTGGCAACAGTGGATAATCTGCAGAGTAGAGGGTTTTATGTGGTTAATCGATGTTCCCTCTGTGAAATTGCCCTTGAGGATCATGCTCACTTGTTCTTTAATTGTTCATTCTCTAAGGATGTCTGACATCAGCTTCTTCAGTGGATGGGTATGCATCGTCTTTGGTTCTTGTTCTTGACCGAACTTGAACACGCAAAATTTGGGAGTACACACAATTGGAGGATGGCCTGGTATTGTACTTCATTGGCAGCTGCTGTTTATCAAATCTGGAATGAGAGAAATACTCGTCTTTTTAGAGGAAGAAAAGCTACAGTTACTGAAATTGTTAGCAGGGTGAAATTCCTTGTTTCTACTCGACTTCTAATGTGGACTAGTCATAAGCAATACTCGATTCTAGCTGCTAGTTTACGATCTTGTTGTATAGTGGATAGTCTTTGCAAAAATCTCTTGTAATTTCTTTCATATTTTGAATGAAATGATAAATTTTTTGCAAAAAAAAAAAAAAAAAAGAATGTGATTTTTATGATAAAAATGTCATTTTTGGACGAAAATTAGCTAAACTTCGAATTTTCCAGTGTTTTTGGATATGTTTTCACATATATTATTTTTAGATGATCTGGAAATTTTCATAATTTTATGAGTTCTTATGCTCGAAAAATGGATTTTTCATGATAAAAATCGGATTTAAGTGAAAAATAGGTTAATATGAGATAAATTTCGAATCTGGTCATAGAATCTTAGTATGTTGTCACATGCAATTTTACAAGATGTGTGTAAAATAATAGGCTATATTGAAGTCTTTGTGCATGATTTATGGATTTTTGATGAAAAATAGCATAAATAGTGACATTATTAGTGAAAAATTAATAAAACATAATCTATGACTAAGGAAAAACGTCACATGTTGCATTTTATTGTCTTTTTCAGATCTAAAATTGAAAAGTTGATGAATATAATTTTTCTCATGTTTTTATGATTATTTTGTTAAAAACCGATAAACCGCAACATTGTTTTTCCGGAAAACTTTCAAAATTTTTTAACCTAAGTTTTTGAACACTATGAGTGTCATGGTAATTTTCCAGAATGTTCATGAGTTTAAATTTCAAATTTTGAATTTATTTGAAATTTTTGTGATTTATTTGAAGTTTATATCATTTTATTGTAATTTTGAGTCCTTTTATGAACAATATTAAGAAATATGAGTTAATTATGGTCAAATAGTTAGTGGAGACTAATTTTGAGTCCTAAGAAGTTAGGGTAATTAACTTGTGCATAAATATGATTTTTTGTAATTTTTGTGATTATAAAATGTTGAAATCACGCAAATCCGTAAAAACGAGTAATATACGATATTGGCTATTTAAAGGTGATTTAGCATAAAATTGGGCATGTTCATAACTATAATAATGCTGCATTTTCTTTATGATTGTCATAATTTATTTTATGTAATTTTTGAATTATGTAATTTTACTTTGTATGGCCTTAGATTTTAATTGGTATTTCCCGAAATGTATGGGAATATCGATTCGGTTGTAATTTTATTGTGATCTCGTATCACCGTTTTGTAAATTAATAGATTTATTTTATTTTAGTTACAAATGTATAATAGGAAATTATGTAATTTATTATGTAATTTTATTCATTCCGGAGTTCCCAAAGACGGATTTCTTCAAGAATGGCGATACATAAAGACGGTGTTACCTCGAGATGCGTGTCACAACCGAAGTTCAAGGGACCAATGGAGTTGGTTTCCGAATATGTAATAGTTAAATAGTTTTTCTATTTTAGGAAAGGCCATACTAGGATTTATTTATTTTTATGCTTGCATTTTATTTTATGTCGCATGCATCGCTAAATCGCCATAACTAAAACATGGATCATCATCATCGAGTTTATCGACCGTGTCAATTCGAATTATCGTAGTTCACCGCTTTAGTTCACTTAAAACGTGATAGATAATAAATTGACATGACCTCTCGCTAAAACAATTAATTGAGACATAGCCTTACCAAATAGTAGAAACCATGAAAACCTATTTCGTGAGGGAGTGCACTCGGCCACACCGGGGTACAAACCTTGTTACGTAGGGGAAGTGGGTGATAAATGTCTATCCACCGAATTCATGTTGATGAGGGTTTCATCGGCCACACCGTGCCCAAGTTAATATGGGTTTGGATCATGGACACATTTATTCGAAATTTGGATTGAACTCAACAAAAGTTTTTTGATAAGGGTTTTATCGGCCACACCGTCCCCTTGTTGAATGTGTTTTGGGCTAAAGATAAATGTTAATGTAATATTATCGAACAAGATTTCTAAAAGTAGAATCGATTAAAGCGTTAATCCACCGAGTTATATTGATAAGGGTTTCATCGGCCACACCATGCCCAAGTTAATATGAATTTGGATCTTGGAATCATTTATCATAGTTGGGTAGAGGTCACTATGTAAATGCTATACTTGTTTTTTTCAAGTATTAATAAAACGATAAATGTTAAGTTTTCCACTATTCCGTTGTTATATTGTTCTATTTCTTTACCACAATTCATATACGATATCATTTCGATTCAAATCTCCATTAAAACATCGTAACTAAAGACAAATATAAATTTGCTTCTAAAACCTCAAATGAACCATTGCTAAGGATCTCTTGTAAAGAGTATAGATTAAAGTTATTCATTATCAAACAGGTTTTTGATTCTTGACTAACACATCTACTTACAATGAATTGTTTCTAATTTTGGTAACTAGATTTGTTGGAAATCAAAATTAACCAAAATAACGCAACCACTTCAATGACAGTTTTAAGACTAAAACGAACAAATGAAGAGTAATCTTCATGAATTCAATTTTGCTTCTCAAAGCAAAGACTCATTGAAATGTGTGGGAGCATTCTCTTAAACCGTTAAGATGAGGACGAGGTTCAAGAAGTAAAGATTATAATGGAATTGATACAAGGTAATGTTAAAGGTAAAGTTGTTGAGAATGACGATACTAAACCTATCAATCCCGACCGATAAGTTTCCATTGTCTTAAATGTTAGACACGAGAAAGGAAACTACCCCAAATTATTGAAGAATCAACAAGTTAGTTGTGGGACATCTAATGGGACCTTCTTCGTTAAATGTTTATTTGATTAAACATAAATTTTGCTAGTATTACTTCGTCAATATTAGAAACCGGTGGTGGTTTTCATCATTATGTTTGATACATAGGATGATTAGAATATGACGACTAGCAATAATGAAGTCAAGAAAGAGAGTCATTGTGTACTAAATCTAGTTTTCGGGTTTGGAGTTGTACTTAATTGTGACTATTAAGTGCATAAACTCTAAATAAGAATATAAACTTGTTAAGATACAAAAGAGGTTTTCACTTTTGTAACCCTATACACCACGATTTGATGTATGGCTAGCCCATTATCAAGGTGATTATATTCTAAACCAAACTAGAATGATATATCATGTAGATGATGTAAGATTCAAATAGGTAACCCAAGATTAAACCTTAAATTTTGGAATGATGAACGCAAAGAGTTATCGAGTACTCTTGAAACCATTAGATTGTTAATGGTATATGCGTATCTTGTATTCAAAGCAAAATGTCTCGTGCCTTTTTGGATGAAAAGGAGATCGAGGTTATAAATCATCGATCCAAAATAGGTTGATCATCATCTTTTACCAACGATTTAAGTTCACACTAGTGTGTTCACTTAATAAGGTAAATAGAGAAATCTTTGAAGAAGTTCAAGAGTTCAAGGAATCACGATTTAGTCGTGATGGGATTATCAAAGTGAAGACTTTGATATAAGCCAAAGGAAATGTGATATAGTATCACAAGTTAATCTCTCTTAGCACGCATTATGAAATAATGTGTGGATGGATAAGAAATCAAACGCTACTCGATATGGTTTGGACTTCAATCAAGTTACTTTGAGTTACTTGATCCTTTTGGGGATTTTATCATTTTTGTCTAAATTATTTTTCCACTAAATAGAATCATATGAGATATGAAATGGTAAGGGTACCATGGTTGTAAGTTTTCACAAGAAACAAATGCTCATTTTTCCCTTTGCAATTATCACGAGCACGGCGGGTTTGCGGCTCATGAAGCTGTCTTTCTAAAATACAAGTTTATTTCTAGAAGACAGAGTGGGAGAAATTATTCAAGATCCACAGAGAATGTTATGTCGCAAGAAACTGGTCTTTCTTGGCTACATGAGACGTTTTGTGTAAGACATTGTTTCTTCAAAACCTAGGAGGTTAAATCCGTCACTTGTTAAAAATGATGAATTCATGCTACTTTTAAGAAAGTAAAGAGCTTATAACTTACAAAAGAAATTGTTTGATTCAAGTTGATTACTTCTAGAAAGTAATGAACATATGACTTACATAAGAGTGTTTAAGTCACAACTCAATACAAGGCTTAGAGCCATGAAAATCCGAAACCAAAGGGCTTGATTAGTGACAAAGGGTTTTGCACAAATAAAGAGATATTTCAAAGCAAGATTGGTTGCAAAGGGTTTTGCACTAATTGAAATGATTAAGTCTATTTGGATCTTCTTAGGGATTGTGTTTCATTATGAGGATATGCATACAGCAAGTGAATCTAAGACCCACTTCTTCAATAGAAGGAATGTATTCAATACATGTCATGAGTTTTATAGACTCTTGCAATCCTAAGATAATGTGAAACTTAAGAGAGGATCTTAAGTAGGACATCAATGAGTTGGAATCAACATTTTGATCATGTGATAAAACATTTCTCGATAAGTCGAGAAGTTGTGTTTATACATGGAGTTTAGTGGGAGTTACGGAATTTTCAATTAGTCCGATATGTGGACGACATATTGATCATTGAGAATGATTTAAGACTTTTGGAGTATTATAATACATCTTGAATATCCGGATTTATGAAGATAAATCCACATGATATTAGCGTCAGTAAGAAGTCTTATGTTGATAAGATTCATGACTAGTTCAATTAAATTGAACATATTTGATTGATTTCATTTGCTTCCGCTGCCGGATCAATTAAATGAGTAATGATGTATGACACTTCATATACTTTGAGTATGATGAATTGTTTTCAAAATCGAATTTAAGTAATATTTACCAAGTAAGCTATAAAGATTACCCTTAAGTGCTTGAAGAAGCATTAAGGCTATGATGCAAAGTGTTTATGATGCAATTTTGTGTAAGGGTGTTACACAAGTGACAATTGACAATTGAGATTGCGCATGGTTTCCGACAAAACCATAATCAAAATACATTAGGATGGTTAAGATACCATTGTGGCAATGTTAATTAAGAAGTAGAATTTCTAGAATCGTTCTAGGCAATAAAGAACAATGAGAGATATTTATAACGGAAATTGAGTACACTTGCAATCCTGAAATGTGCAAGAAGTATGAGTCCCGCACACTGTGAAAACAGTGGGAGCTATTCTTAGGCTAGAGGGCCTATATCTTGATTGGATCTCGACACGTACTCAGAAAGTTTTGTAATGCAAATGTATACATTACAAAGGAAAACGAGTATGTAGTAAGGTTGAGTAAGGTACAAGAAATTGATAAAACCTACTAACCAAAGCCTTCTCAAAGGCTAAACATGATGAGTCATGTCATTTCAATTGAATTGAAATGAACAACTACGTACAAGATCAAATTAGATTATAGAACATGAAATAGTAATCAGGCATTGACTATTTATATGTGATAATCGCATTTGTCGTTCGAGTTTTACTTTAAACCTCTTTTATTATACTTTGTTAGATCCAAACGGGTTGTAGAGACAACGTTGAACCCCGTTAAAGTGAACCCGGATTAACATAGTATTAGCCCATAGTCGCTTGTATGAGGTGACGTCTCGAAGTGACTAGAGTGTGATGCGATTGATGGCAAGTTCAAGTGCCATAGAGTCATGTGAGATGACTAGTCGACCACATAGGCAGACTGTTAGGAACACTTTGTCGGGCCTTATGACCGCTTATAGAGTTCTGGCAATTTATATAGCCTGGTCGTGGCGAGAGCTGCTATAGTATTCTAATGAGTCGATTCTTTTGACTAAAGACTGTTCGCCTAAGATGGCACAGTTTCAGATTAACTTTGATTTGTGTTACTACGACCTTCGTTAATGGGGTCAAATGGGCATATTTTGGGTTATGATGGCTGTGGCTAGTCGAAGGGAATAAGTGCGATAGAATTGTCCACCCTTGTCTTGGGTTAAAACAATATCTCAGGGCCACTCGAGGAGTAATGAACTGGAAATGCGTGGCCACGCTCGGAAGGTATCTATGATAGATAAATACGGTCAATCAGTTATTCTCCAGATCGAGGAAACCACTCTCGATATGATCACTTGCAAGTACGACCCGAAAGACACCTTGCATTGAGTGGGAGATAGTAATAGGACAAGAGAATTGGTGACGCACACTTGTCGAGGACAAGTGGGAGATTGTTGGGAAATGTGTCCTCAACAATAGTGCGATCACATGATTTAAATATCATTATTAAATCTCATTTTAAGAATACATGGGGGATGTAATATTTTACTACCAATCGGTCCACACATATCGGTAATGATTGGTGACTAGAGTTTGACATTTATGTGGTGTGCAACGGTGGTGATCGATTGATCCCCTTAGGTCATACCTATAGGGAAATACTCTTAATTGATTATTTAATTAATCGTATACCGATACGAGTTAATTAAATTGCTTAAAATTGACGGATAATTTTGTGAGTATAATTTACGTATCTTATTGTAAATATGATTAAATGAGACACGGTCTAAGTAATCGAATTGTTTTATTACTTAGATGAAATTATTGTTTACAGAAACAATTGAAACGGAATGAATAAATTATTATAAATACAGAATGTTGTAGTTTATAATTTGGAAACCATTTTGGTACAAGTAATTACGAATTACTAGTCGATTTTGTATATGACATATTTTATGAGTATGTTGATTTTTAATATATTAAAATTACATTACAATTTCATATGTCAAGTAACATGTCACATATGTTACAATTGACAAATGACAAAATAAAATGGACCATCCATTTTATATTGAATGTACCGAAATTATGGAGGGAGTTAGTGGAATAAAATTGTGTTAATTATTAAGTGGAAAACACAATGATGGAAGCTAACAAGTAGCCATGCAAACCTATGCTTTTGAGAAGAGCAAAAATAAAAAGCATTGGGCATACTACCCAAGGCCTTTTTTTTCGGCCAACCATATGAGAAAAGAAAAGAGAGTTTTTTTTTTCAACATTCATTCATCTTTTTGGATAAAAATTTTCTAGAGTAAGAAAATTAGACACTCTCTACAATTTGTAAAATTCTAGAGAAATAAAATCTCACAAAATTCCACCTCTTGACCGAAATTTTCAAGAGTAAAAATACAATTTATTTGTGTCAATTTTATAGTAAAAACTTATATCATTACTAGATCATAAATATATAAGTTATTAAGAGATTCCTTGGGTATATGCTTTTGGGGGTGGGGGGGATTCTATACTTGAATCTTGTTCATCCATAAGGAAAGCTCAAGAACAAGTGAGTAGGTGAACTCACTTGTGCCCATAAAACCGAAACATCCTATGTAAGATGATGAATTCTTCTTTAAATTGTTTATTAGTTTGCATGCATAAGATCCACCATTTAATTTTATGACAAATTAAATTAAAACATATATGAATATGTTGAGTATATAGATCTAATTTTCCTTCAAAAACCTCTCGATCGATTACTTTAGGTACTCGATCGAACACTTATTAAATAGGCACTACTCGATCGAGTAGAAAAAGGAGTCGATCGAACACAATTGTACTCGATCGAGTACTTTCCAGCGCACAATTCCTGCTTCGCGCACTGAACTTCAAACGGCTGCCATTTCTTCGTTACTTGGGCAAACAAGGCATTTCTGGTGGTGTTGGAAAGCTAAGAGGACAAGCTTTCATCTCTAAATGGAATCACCTGAAAATTTCTTTGCGCATCTTAAAATAATAGTCTTAAGTCTCCGACTCAACTAATCTCCTAAATCCATGCATAGGGACAGGTATTAAGCTTGATTATGCTCCTATTTGGTTCACTCCTGCAAATAAGACAAGAGAAACCAAAGTAGACAATTCGGGGGACATTTGTAGCTAAACACTACACAAAATGCATAGAAATGCGTGCAAATGAAGTACGAAATACCTATATAAGATGCACGCATCAAATCTCCCCAAACCAAACCTTTGCTTGTCCCCAAGCAAATTAAATGCAAACTAATGGAACGGAAATGAAAACTCAGAGCTAGCTATAACCTGTCTACTTGAACCAAATTAATGCAATTAAAAATTAACAATAATAGCTACAGCGGTCAACACGCAAACGAGTTATAAGATGTCCATAAATAAAGCTGACCTATCGACCTTGCAAGACCAACAAAATCGGACTCTCGCGGGTCACTCTTCTCTCATGAAGCAAAAGGTGAATATGTATAAGAGAGAAAGAGAATACAGTCACTCACCTAAACTGCGACCTACATAACATGCATGCAACAAAAATGATAGACGATTCAAGTACTTCGCATACACTCCAACCAACAATGTCCGTCACAGCCGAGGGCTTACAAATAGTATGGGAAAGTGAGGTTCAGGTGAGAAAAGGCAAAACAAATTATGGAAATGTGAAGGTAAAGCGTCAAGCTAGTTCCTAAACAAGGCCATATAAGACCATCCGAATCTAAACTGACTGTAAAATAAAGTACAAGTGCCCTTCATTGGCACACTTCTCACTATCCAATACACTATCTCCTCAAATATATATATGAATAGAACGGAGGAGTGAGACCTTCACAAGATAAAAATAAGCACAGTGAGGAGTGCCCTTCATTGGTCTCTTATTATTCAACCAAACTCAAAAAATTTCAACTTCTTTCTTCTTTTCTTCCTGTTTCACGTGTGTTTGCACTCTTTTTTTTTCAATTTTTTTCTTTTTTTTTCTATCACACGTGTTTTTTTCTTTTCTTTTCCACGTCTTTTTCTTTCATTCCTTCATCCTTCCTCATTTTTCAACCAACTCCAAACAATAAAAACGAACCAAACTCGCAACATGGATCAACATACCACAAATGATACACTAAACTAGCTTGACTGGGTAGGCTTAGTTTTGGATATAGCTAATGGGTCAAAAAGGCTAAATTTGGCTTAAGTGGAGCTAAATGGGTGAAAAATGAAAGAAAGGGAATTTGTAAGCTCCTCCCTGCATGTAACACCGACCACAAGCCCAATGTATGCAAATGACAAGAAATCGAATTTCACAAATGTGCAAAAGTAATGGACATGTTATGCAAGGAGTACTACTCTCAATTCCTATGTAAACCGGTCATGAATGTCACCAGTAATATGGCTCTAAATCTCAGAAATTACAGAGTAGGTTGCCAATTTATCAGGTCAAGTCTACACAGTCAGCTAAATTTGAACAAAAACTCGTAGATATGCGTAAGACTCAGCTAATAACTGTCAATAGAGTGCAAGGCTCAAGCAAAAATGACAAGTTACAGTGCAATATCATCACGGAAATCTACCGTTCCGACTCAACCTATCTTTAAAAATAAACGTGAATATTTTTTGATTTTTGGATTTTTTTTAATTTTTATGGGATTTTGTTTTTTATGAAAATAAACAATCAACGCATACAGAAATTAAACGTGATAATAGAAATGCAAATAAAAACAAGATGCAGACACAGATATGGATGCATAACCTCCTCAAACCAAACCGTATAATGCCCTCATTGTACCTAAAACAGGGAAAGGAAATGCAAACTAAAAAGGAGAGAGAGTGTAGATGCGGAAAACTTACAAGATAACGCGAAGAAGGGACCTCCCCAAACCAGCCAGTAACATGGGAGGTCACACCTAGCGGCTTCAGAGCAGCTAAGTTGCGAACAAAATGCAAGAGTACCTGCAAATTCGCAAATAGCAACCGCACAAAAGTACTGCCAAAGCAAAGATGGCTAAATTGTTCACAGTCTATAGCCGAGTAGGCTAATTATTAAGGCACACAACAAAACTAAATTTTTTGAAAAGAACAACTAAATAGAAATTTAAATTCCGGGTTGCCTTCCGGTAGCGCTGGCTTCAGATAGGTCCCAGCTCGACCTTCTTTTCTTCATCCACCGATATAAATTAATGGCCCACAATAAGGTTGTTGACTGAATGAGGTCCCCTTAGCATCCATCAGCTTGACCTTAGGCCTCCATACCATCGCAACAACAGGAGGACAACAACTTATTGCAGCATAATAGACGTCACTATTAGCCTTCTCTCGCGCCTTCCTCTTACGCGGGATAAATCCTTCAAATCCTCCTCTCGGGTCTTCTAACCTGTCAAGACCTGTATAAGAAGAAACATGACGACATTCCTCCAACTTGCTCCCAAACTGGGGCGGAGGCGTTAAATCAACAGAAGTAAATGATTTAACGGAAGGAATAGAAAGAATATTATCGGAATCAACTAAAGGAATAGCAATACGTCTAGTCGGATGGATTGGTCTTTATTTACCTTCTTAACGTCATACGGAATAGGCATGAATGACGAATCAACACTGTCCATAGCTAATATATTCGATCGAAAGCTTTCTTCACCCAACCCAAACTGCTCGATCGACCAATCCCTATGGCTATTCGATCGAGGTCTTTTTCCTCAGTAATGCTCAATCGAACAGTCTCTGTGAGTCGTTCGATCCGATTCCTTCGAATAAACTGCATTCGATCGAACAAAAAAATATGTTCGATCGAGCTCCTCCTCAAATAAGTCATTCGATCGAATACTAAAGCTAGCTTGATCGAATTTTTCATACGGAACAACATTAAAGTCTTCGTTTGATGCTTCATTTTCGACAATATCATCAATTTCCGAGTCATACATACCAGCATCATGCTCGGCAGCTACTTGAGCCAATTGAGTCTCAAGTCTCTTGATAGAAGCATCTCTAGCTTGCGCAGTTTCTTTCACTTGTAAAGCAAGTGCCTTCACTAAAGACTTCAATTCAGCAATCTCTTCCTTGTTGATAGTGGAGGGAGGAACCTGCTGTGGTGGAAAAGAAAATGAAGGCTTTTGAAAGCCTTGCTGCTGAATCAGATGTAGCGGCATATAGTAATTCTGCGGCGGAAGTGGAGAATAGTTTGGGTAACCCCCACTTTGAGAACCATAACGACCTTGTCTATACTGTCGATAAGCATAGACTCGGTCATTCGATCTCCGTATAACAAGTAACAGCATCGTTCCCCACAGCACCACATCTCTTATAATGGGCCACCTGCTGCGCCGTAATATGGGACTGAGGTGGACTACCCCAAGATCGTCTATTCTCCAGCTGGTCAGATATTGCATTCGAGCTTCAAACTGTGCTATAATTTTGGAGACGCTAGACATCTTGGCAGAAGAATCAAAGGTACTCAAGCCTTCCCTTTGACAATCTTTCTCCTAGAATCCTGTCTAGGTAGGACCCTATAGGACCTATCAAAACAACACTAAAGGAAAAAGATAAGAACTGCCTCAAGGAATAAATCGCTTGAGGCGCAAGACAGACGAAAATGAATAGATAAACAGGCTAGTTGCCTCCCCGGCAATGGCGCCAAAATTTGATACGGTCGTTTCTGTACCAAATATAAATACCTAAATATACTAACAGAAGTTAGTGATAAGTAGGGTCGATCTCCACAGGGAGGCAAGGTATCTATCTGAAAGTCCGTCTATCTAAGTCACAAATGGGGGTTTTGTAATTGATTTTATAAACTACTAAAGGTTTAAGGGAAAGAGAAATAGGGAAAGAGCATAAGGCAGAAAAATAGTAGACAAGTGATCAGATAAAAGAGGTATGTCAGGATTTTGGTTCACCATGGTAGTCTATCGACTCAGCTACAAATAGCCTAGACAATCTACTGTGAGAAGGATACAGGAAAGGTCCTTCCGGTCCACTTTCTATCCTAGATTTCCGCTAACTTAACTTCCGTCCTCATTAGGGTAGTCTACTGTTCATAGCAGGTCTATTCATTCCAATCTTCCGATCCAGAAACGAAATTAACTAGATTAATGTAATTTAGAAGCATGCATTCAATTAAATTGGTGTACAGTTATATTGCTATGGGGACAGATTCTCACAAGTAAACCATATAGTCTATTCGCTACATCGTTGCAATCCTACCGTGGATTCCCTAGTCCTAATATAAGAGAAATTAGCTACTCATATTACTAATGTTATCAATATTAATAACAGTGAATGACCTAATTGAAAGCATGATGAAATAACAATAAAATTGCATAAATGAAATTAGGGCAGAAATTATTGATAAGAGAAACAAGGGATTAAAGCAATTAATAAAAAGATTAAGATTAATAAAGAGAAGAGGGATTACAATCATAAGAATTCTGGCGTAAAGAACAACCAAAATCCGAGCAAAGAAATCCAAGAGCAAAGTTACAGTAGAAAGTTTAAGGGAAAGATTAAGAGAGTAAAGTGTATTAAGAGAAGTCTTAAAAGGTAAAAGAAGAAGTGTATATTAACCTAGTTACGACTCCCTTATATAGGGAAGTGAAAATTAACAAAACTAAACCTATCACGGGATAAAAATCCGGAGTATAATACCTAAATACTCGATCGAGGACTTTTATATCACTCGATCGAGCAAATCCAAGCTAAAACCTCTCGATCGAGTACCTACTTTAGGTACTCGATCGAACACTTATTAAATAGGCACTACTCTATCGAGTAGAAAAAGGAGTCGATCGAACACAATTGTACTTGATCGAGTACTTCCCAGCGCACAATTCCTGCTTCGCGCACTGAAATTCAAACGGCTGCCATTTCTTCGTTACTTGGGCAAACAAGGCATTTCCGGTGGCGTTGGAAAGCTAAGAGGATAAGCTTTCATCTCCAATTGGAATCACCTTAAAATTTCTTTGCACATCTCAAAATAGTAGTCTTAAGGCTCCGACTCAGCTAATCTCCTAAATGCATGCATAGGGACAGGTATTAAGCTTGATTATGCTCTTATTTGGTTCATTCCTGCAAATAAGACAAGAGAAACCAAAGTAGACAATTCGGGGGATATTCTTAGCTAAACACTACACAAAATGCATAGAAATGCGTGCAAATAAAGTACGAAATACCTATATAAAATGCACGCATCAAGAAACATAATATTTTCGACTTAAATTGATCAAAGTAGACAATTATAATGATTAGATCATTATATGTCCATAAGCTATGAATTTCATTCTGGGGACATGGGCCACAGGCCGGTCTGTGGATTTGGGCCACCTATCGATCTGTGGTCGCAGGCCACCTGCACACCAAGCCAATCTATGGATATGCAGCAGTTTTTTGAAAGCCACGCTCGGTGACGTAAAAATGCTTTCGACCGGATCGCTTTAGATCGGTCAGTTTCGTCTCGGTAAAGGTCTCTGAACGATTAGAGATGTTCGGAGTCGCCACCAAGCATTTATGGGATGCTTGGAACCCGTTCAAATCCACTTTATACCTAGGTCAATCAAGGCAAAAAGTGGTGCTTGACATAGGTATTAAAGATAAGGACTCGTCCCTCTTTTAGCATTTTATGCCTAAAATGACTCTCGTGCGCCCTGGATAAGGCCATCCACTATCCAAAGGTTATGAGTAAGGGGTGAGGGTATGTATTGGGAAGCCCTTTAATCGGACACCCAATCCCGCCCGTGTTAGCGGCCTCGACTGATCGATCGTGGTTGTTTAAGTGCAAAAGTTGATAAAACGGTGTAAATGCATGAATGCACATCCAAAGGTGTTAACCTAACATGTGAGCTTTCTAAGTCGATTTGTTAATCCAAATATCAAGCATAAGATGTCAAGTTGGATTTAGATTGATTTATATGTGAAAAAGGAAATTAAACATCCATTTACCAAGTTCGGATTATGATGCTTAACACGATCCGTTATTTAAAAAAAATGTGTTTAAAAGATAAAGTATGAAATGCAAACTCGTCAATCTGATCCGTCACGTATGCGGATAAACCGTAATCGGGATTGTCCTAAAAAAGTGCTAAAAACGAGGCAGAACAGTGCCAGGCAGCTCCATTGGGGCGCGAGCCTATTGGCGAGGGGAAGGGCTGTGCCAGGTTTTTAGACAAGAAAGCAGACGGCCCCTTGGGGCGCGAGCAATGAGCCGACCCAAGGGGGCGTCTCCTGGTTCTTGAAAAGGTTTTTTAAAACCGTATTTATGATGAAAGATTTGCAAATGTTATTGCATGACTCAGAATAATTACTATTGTGTTAGTAACATTCGTTGTCGAATTTGCATGTTTGAAAAGTATAGTTTACAAATAAAAACGTAAAATGTTTGATTTGAACTAATCATGTTAAGTTCATTTCTTTGTAATTAGTCAAGTTAATCATCGTATCCGGATTAAACCGACATGGTATAAGCAACCAAGGATGATTATGAATTATGACTAATATATTTACAAATGTAAACAAATGAGAAAAATGGTAAATAAAATAAAAGGGTGTTAAAATACCCATTAAAATGTAATTAACCATAAAATCATCGAATCACAGAATAAACCGTCATGGTATAAAGAACCAAGGATGATTTTTGTAATGGTCAAAATATGTTTTATCATAAAAATGAATTAAAATGGTAAATAAAAGAAAAGGAATTCCTTTAAAATGTAATTAACCAATTAACATCACCGAGTCATGGATTAAACCGTCATGGTATATGGAACCAAGGGTGATTATAATTTATGGTTAAAAACATGTAAAAATAAATAAAAGGGTTTGAAAATATTTGAAATGGTAAAAACCGATTACAAATATGAAAATAGATTAAAGAGGAAAGACGAGAACAAACACGGATGAGTCTGACCCGATAACCCATAAGAGGCGCGAGCCTCTTTAAATAGCAAAGGGCTTCTGTCTCGGGCCAAAACTCGGTTTTGGCTCGTCTAATCTATATTTGGATCGTGTTATGCATTGTTCATGCATATAAACTCATAAAAACAGTAAAGACATGAAATAAATGAGATGTTTACACCCTCAAACTTACGTATTTTGATGTTTGCGACGTAGACGACTTTAGAGACGGTTTTCTCGTTGTGACTACTCGCGATCAAAGAAGTTTAAAAGAGTGCCTTAAAAAAGGATTTTGTTTTGAAAAGATGTTGAAAAGATGTTAATTAAAACATGTTGATTGATGAATTGAGTTGGTCAAATGGGTCGGTTGAATGCACGGCGACGGTACCAAACAATATGTGTAAGGCTTGTGTTTACGATCGGTAGGTTGTAAACACGTGTCGATTTTGTGACTTAGGAAGTCGGGTCTAGAAGTTTAAGGGAGAAGGAGGGGGCGGACGCTCGCCTGAGGATTATGGTGTGTGAAGGTTGGTATTTATAGAGAAATGTGGGGTGGTAGGTCGGTTGATTTTTCTTAGAGGCTAAGCAGACGGCCTAAAGAGGCGCGAGCCACCTCGTGATGGAAAGGGGTGTATTGTCCCTTTCAATTTGGACGTGGCCAATTCTCCATCCATTGTTGATATGTGGCATTTATATAAGATGTCGTGTAATAATATGGGCATCTAATAAGATGATTTTGGTGTTACTTGAGGTAGGTGTTTTGTGTGCTTGACTCGGATATGACCCGTGTGAGTCGGGATTTGAATTTCGAGTCGGTTTTTGGCCCGGTATCGGTTTTGACTCTAATTAGGATCATTTTAATGGAAATGACATGATAAAAACATTCATGGCATTATTTTTGACATTCGATATTTGGGTTGACTCGAGTTGTGGGTTTCTGAGTCGGTTTTGGGTCCGAAGACGGTTTTAACTCTAAATAGTGTTATTTTAATGCAAATGAAGTTATAAAACTTTTGAAATCATTTTTCATATCCGAGTAGTGCATTAAACCGTCTCATGTATAGCCAATCCACGCACACATATCAAAAACATGTTATAGTCCGATCATCATCGGGTGGTTTTTGGAAGGTGCGGATACTGGGTATCTACAGAGCCCCGAGTTTGACTGAGGCTTGGACAGGGCAAAATTCAAAGTACTATGTCCAGGTCAATCGAAGATTACAACCTGGAGACTATTGCGACGTCGAGGCGACTCAAAAGAGTTTGAGCCAAGGACCTGCCATCGGGAAGGGCGACGTCGAGGCGACTCGAGAATTCGAGTCAAGGACCTGCCGTCGGGAACATTTTAGAGTCTGTCGACTTCCGATGCGGGTCGTTTAAAGTCCATTAGACTACGTATAAAGGCTCGCCAGCCATAAGAAGGAGTCATACTTGAGGCATCTTCGGGATACGTCCTTGAATCTTTTGCGCGCAAAGGCTCGCCAGCCGGTGTTTGAAGGCGGTGCGTTTTGAGGCTCGCCAGCCATAAGAAGGAGTCATACCTGAGGCATCTTCGGGATATGTCCTTGAGTCGTATCTTGTGTGCGTGCAAAGGCTCGCTAGCTGTGATAAGGAGTCGTACCCGAGGCATCTTCGGGATACATCCTTGAGTTGTACCTTGTTTGCGGACAAAGGCTCGCCAGCTTGTGAAAAGGAGTCGTACCCAAGGCATCTTCGGGATACGTCCTTGAATTGTATCTTATTTGCGGACAAAGGTTCTTGACCATATGCGTTGTAAGGCTCCCCAGCCATGTTGATGGTACGTTTTGAGGCTCGCCAGCCATCGATGGTCGGATGATCAACTGTGGGAAATAACCTGAAACATCGGGCTTATTCCAAGATATTTTCTGGTAATGACCTCCAACTAGGTTGACGGTGATAGGTTCGGCTAGGGAGCAATGAACTCCAACTTTATGGGTGCCCTAAACGAGCTCCGTGGGGATAAATCATTTGAGCAAGGCTCTCTGGAAAACCATTTAGGGAGAGCGCCGCATCAGGATCATGAATGATGTTGTGAGGATGTTTGAAATACCTATTGGACTTTCATTTGAAAATCGGCACTTGCTGGGGAGTTAGAAACTTCTCAGGACTCGCCAGGGATAAGAGTTATTGCTCGCTGGAAGGCAGCGTATGCCATGTAATCGGCGGGGTTAAAGCTCTTAGACTTGATGGGTCGCCGTTTGTAGGGAAGAACCCAGTACCCAGTTGGAGTGAGTTTGTCTTCTCAAGATTACCTGCATGGTTAGTGCCCACACAAATAGATGGTGATCGGGTCATTCGAACTAGGCAGCGTACTTAGGCTCCTTAGCCTGGAAGATGGCACCTCTATTGTCACAATAGATAGTGATCGGGTCATTCGAACTAGGAACTACCGTAAGTCCTTGTAAGAATTGATGCATCCATATAGCTTCCTTTGCTGCTCCCGAAGCGGCATAGTACTGATTGGTGGTGGAATCGCTACAACATCCTGTTTGGAACTCTTCCGGTGACCGCAAAGCACCATTAAGAGTGAAGACAAACCCGGACCGAGATTTTGAATCATCTCGATCCATTTGGAAGCTAGCATCTGCAGAATCGAGGTGCGCATAGCTTAGTATCGCCTCCATAAGTCAATACCCTATCCTTAGACCTCCGTAGGTACTTAAGGATGTTTTTAACAGCTATCCAGTGTGTTTCACCTGGATTCTTTTGGTACCGACTCGTCATACTCAATGCATATGCCACGTCTGGACGTGTGCATATCATGGCATACATGATTGATCCTATTGCAGATGCATAAGGAACATGACTCATGCGCGCAATCCCTTCAGGCGTCGTGGGTGACTGAGACTTGCTCAACTGCATCCCAGACGTCATTGGAAGGTTCCCCTTCTTGGAGTTGGTCATGCTGAACCTTTCAAGAATCCTATCCAAATAAGACTCTTGACTAAGTGATAACGTCCGTCGTGATCTATCTCGGTAGATACGGATTCCCAATATGCGTTGTGCCTCACCCAGATCTTTCATCTGGAAATGGTTCTTCAACCATCCTTTAACCGAAGATAAGAGAGGAATGTCATTCCCAATCAAGAGTATGTCATCGATATACAATATCAAGAAAACAATCTTGCTCCCACTCGACTTGATATATAAGCATGGTTCCTCGACCGATCGAGTGAAACCATACTCTTTTATCACTTGGTCGAAACGATGATTCCAACTCCGAGAAGCTTGCTTAAGTCCATAAATGGAACGCTTAAGCTTGCACACTTTCTTAGGATTCTCAGGATCTATGAAACCTTCGGGTTGCACCATGTACAATTCCTCCTCCAAATAACCGTTTAAGAAGGAACGCAGGATAACTACGGGTGCAAAAGTTTCATCATAATGAAAACCGTGCACTTGAGTGAAACCTTTTGCCACTAGTCATGCTTTACAGGTATCTGGTTGCCCGTCTACAGAACGCTTTATTTTGTAAAGCCATTTGCATTGTAGAGGTTTTACCTTATTAGGTAAATCAACTAGATCCCATACGTCATTCTCATACATGGAGTCCATCTCGGATTGCATGGCTTCAAGCTATAGCTTTGAGTCGGAACAGGTTATGGCACCTTTATAGGTAGCGGGTTCATTACTCTCTAGGAGCAAAACGTCACTCTCCTCGACCATACCAATGTATCTGTCCGGAGGATTAGAGACTCTACCCGATCTCCTAGGTTCCTCAGGAACATTAACCGTATCATCAGTTGGAGGAACAACTTCCTCCATCTGTTTCTCGGTTGTTGGTTCTTGAATCTCTGATAGCTCGAAGGTTCTATTACTTGTCTTGTTTTCGAGAAATTCTTTTATAAGAACGCCGCACTAGCCACAAAAAAAAACTCGATGTTCGGTAGGCGGATAGAAGTAATGACCAAACGTTCCTTTTGGATAACCAATAAAGTATGTCTTGACCGATCGCGGGCCGAGCTTATCCTCGTGTCTCCACTTGACATAAGCCTTGCAGCCCCAAACCCGAATAAAGGACAACTTAGGGACCGTTCCCTTCCACATTTCATATGGAGTCTTGTCGATAGCTTTAGTCGGACTTCGGTTAAGTATAAGAGCAGCTGACAAAAGAGAAAAACCCCATAATGAATCAGGTACTACCGTGTGACTCATCATGGATCGAACCATATCAAGTAAGGTTCAATTTCTCCGTCAGACACACCATTTAATTGAGGTGTTCCAGGTGGAGTTAACTGTAAAACGATTCCACAGTCTTTAAGGTGTTGATCAAACTCATTTGAAAGATATTCACCACCCCGATCTGAACGGAGTGCTTTAACCTTTCTACCCAGTTGCTTCTCAACCTTGTTCTGGTATTCCTTGAATTCCTCAAAGGACTCACTTTTATGCTTCATCAAGTAGACATATCCGTATCTACTCAAATCGTCCGTGAAAGTGATAAAATATCTATAGCCATCTCTAGTGAGAATTGACATAGGTCCACAAACATCAGTATGTATGAGTCCTAATAGGTCACTAGCGCGCATTCCAACACCTTTGAAGGAAATTCGAGTCATCTTGCCGATAAGACATGATTCACACGTGCCAAATGTAGAAAAATCGAATGCGGGAATAGTCCCATTATCGACGAGTTTCTTTACACGTTTCTCATTTATGTGTCCCATTCGACAATGCCATAGATAGGTTTGATCTTTGTCACCAACCTTTAATTTCTTATTATTCACGTGTAATATATCTGTAGTTTGATCTAAGATATAAATTCCATTCATGGAAATTGCTTTGCCATAAATCATTTCATTGAAAGAGAAAATGCAGCTATTATCCTTTATTGAAAATGAAAAACCGTCTTTATCAAGTACGGAAACAGAAATAATGTTCTTAGACAAACTGGGTACATAGTAACAGTTATATAAAAATAACTCAAAACCACTAGGGAGTTGGATTATGTATGTTCCCTTCGAGACTGCAGCAACTCTAGCTCTATTCCCGACTCGCAGGTCCACATCACCCTTTCCGAGAGGTGTGATGTTTTTTAGGCCCTGCAACTGATTACACAGATGAGAACCACAACCAGTATCTAGTACCCAAGTTCCGAAACTTGCATGGTTAATCTCAATCATATGAATATAAGATGACATACCAACAGAAACGACACAGCCTGCTTTTATGTCCTCACGGTACACGGGACAGTTCCTTCTCCAATGTCCAGTCTTGTGACAATGGTGGCACTCAATGTCACCGCCCTTGCTCTTTGCCTTGCCTTTTGAGCCACTAGTCTCACCAGGCCCACTCTTACCGTTTCCTGGCTTCTTGAACTTTGGCTTACCTACAGTTAGGTCGCCTGGAGCTTTGCCCTTACCTTTATTCTTGTTGGAAATCATGAGAACATCCTGCTTCATGCTCCCACTCAATTTAATATCCTTCTCGGTCTGTACGAGAAGTGAGTGTAGCTCATGAGGACTTTTCTTCAAGTCATTCATGTAGTAATTTGCCCTGAAAAGGGCAAAACCATCATGAAGTGAATGAAGCATACAGTCAATGACTATGCTCTCACTGATTTTACAATCAAGTGCCTCAAATTTCTCGTCATTCTCAATCATGTTAACAATGTGTGGGCTAACCGGTTGGCCCTTCTGGAGTTTCGCATCAAAGAAGCGACAGGTATGCTCATAAGTGACGATTCTCGGTGCTGTTGGGAACTCGTTAGTGAGCGTGGTGAAAATCTTGTTTGCACCTTGGGCAATGAAGCGTCTCTGCAAATTGGTTTCCATTGCAAAGATGAGTACGTTCTTTATCGCACCCGCTTCCATGACGAAGTCACTATAAGCAAGTGACTCGTTAACTCCTGGATTGGGGCCTGGGTTTACCGGTATTGGCTCAGTTAAGTACTTGAGCTTACCGTCAGCAATGGCAGCATTCCGTTGTGCTGCCACCCAGTCCGCAAAATTGGACCCATCATTCTTCAGTCGTGTGAACTGATTCATGTTGTCCATAAAAACTTTAAGCCAGGACTCGCGTCCAAGTGTGGCACTCGGCATTGGGATTTCGTTATTTCCAGCCATTTGTTGTAACAGTATTATCAAAATAAACGTATTCTACACTGCGAAAAGAAGAATAAAAATAATAAGCATATGCATCATTATGATTTAAGTCTTAATGCAAAACTGTTATAAGCGAAGACTCAAGCATTTATACAATTGACCTCCCTCATGAATTATATAAATGATTCCAAGACTCAATTATTTGTAAATTGATAAGCCAACCTTTTTGCTAATTCTACTGTTAGAATTCTTGGTCGATAAATTTCTGTAAATTCTATCTTTAGTCAATCATAATCACGAGAAACTCTTCGGACTATAATGTTGAGATAAACTAAGTCAACACAAACTACTTACCCAACGTAGAAGGGGTCATATTATGCCTACCGACGAAGAAGGGATTCATAGTTGTTTGCCCTTATAAAGACTAGTCTCAATTTCCGTTTTAGAGGAATATCCTATCAACTTTATTTTAATTCATTTTAAGTGAACTAATATCTAGCATGCGTGAATGAATAAACTAAGGTGATGGCTTAAACTGAGTGACATCTGTATGTCTATGAAAACTAACATTAAACCTATATGAGTCAATTTTCATGCATTTTAGTAGGTGGTTTGGTTTAGGCGGAATATGATGCACTAACTATCATGTGAATGAAAAGCAATAAGAACGGTAAAACGTAAAACAAAAATAAAGTCCTAGTGTGGCCTATCTACCAAAAAGAACATAAATACAACTTTGGAATCCTTCCTAGGGCCCGAGAAGCTTGTCTTGATGTTCCATCTTGGTCCATGTAGCGGGAGTGAGCCATCCAATCTCCATCTTTAGTCTTCTCAAAAATTACAATTTAAAATTACATAATAAACCTATTTACATTCTAATTTCAAAACCGTAATAATTAAAGAAAACCAAACGGAGATACGAGATCTCAAATTACATTAAAAATTATGTTTCCATCATTACGAAAACATAATTTAACTAAGGCCACACTAGGTATTACAAATTACAACCGATTGCAAAAATATGTAAATAAATCCATTCAACGATTCATTCAACAAAAAAATTGCATCAACTAATTGAAAGAAATGTAGATCTATATACATATTTAACATACTCTTATATGTCTAAATAATTTGTCATAAAATTAAAACGGATTTTATGCATGCAAACATTAATAAAAGAGAAGAGAATTAATGTTCTTACATTGTATGTTTCGGCTATTAGGGCACAAGAGAGATCACCTTTCTCTTCTTGTTCTTGAGCTTTTCCAATGGAAGAATGAAGATCTAAGTACAAGATCTCTCCCCAAGCTTTATACCCAAGGCTTAGCACTTAATCAAATTAATATTATAATTACTAGTATAACATTAATCTTAGAAGAAAATTGAACCAAAAACTTTATAAAACTCTTATGTGTTTTCGGTTTTTAAGAGAGAAGAAGAGAGTATTTTCTTCTCACTAGAACTTGTGTTTTGGATGAATGAATTAGAATAGAAATGATACACTATCTTTTGTATATTATTAGGCAAAATAAAAGAAAAACAATGATAGTTTTTCTTCCCAAAAACCGTGTAAGAGGAGGGTTATTGGGGAGCCAATGCATGAAAAATTTGTTCTTCACAAGAAACAATAGGCTTGCATGCCTAGACTTGCTTTTTCATCATTATGTTTTATCAACTAAATAAAACAATTAACTAGTTTAATTCTCCCCAAGTTTTTTAAGCACTTTACATAATATGTATCCCATATTATTTTTGTCAATTGTCAATGTGTCACATGTCATATGTGACACAAATATGTTATGTATTTTTAACATATTAAAAATCAACGTATTAATAAAAATACGTCACATACAAAAATTGACTTAGTAATTTCATAATTACTTGTGCCAAAATATTTTACCATTTATAAATTTCAACTGATTGAATTTATAATAATTCATTCATTTTAATTGTTATATTAAACAATTTATTTCATCCGAGTAATTATACAATTTAATTACTCAGACCGTATCTCATTTAATCACATTTCAATTTGATACGTAAATTTTACTTCCAAAATCGTCCGTCAATTTTCAAGTAATTTAATCAACTCGTAACGTTATACGATTAATTAAATAATCAATTAAGTGTATTGCCCTTTAGGTATGACCTAGGGGTCAACTGATCACCACCGTCACACGACAATAATGTCAAACTCTAGTCAACCAATCATTACCGATATATGTTGACCGAGTTGACAAGAATAAAATTACTTCCCAATTGTATTCTTGAAATGAGATTTAATAATGATATTTAAATCACGTGATCGCACTATTGTTGAGGACACATTTCCCAACAATCTCCCACTTGTCCTCGACAAGTGTGCGTCACCAATTCTCTTGTCCTATTACTATCTCTCCCACTCGGTGCAAGGTGTCTTTGTGTCGTACTTGCAAGTGATCATATCGAGAGTGGTTTCCTCGATCCGGAGAATAACCGATTGACCAGGACTTATCTATCATAGATACTTTCCGAGCGTGGCCACGCATTTCCAGTTCATTGCTCCTCGAGTGGCCCTGAGATATTGTTATAACCCTGACAAGGGGTGGACAATTCCTATCGCACTCATTCCCTTCGACTAGCCACAGCCATCATAACCCAAAATATGCCCATTTGACCCCATTTACGAAGGTCGTAGTAACACAAATCAAAGTTAATCCGAAACTGTGCCATCTTAGGCGAATAGTCTTTAGTCAAAAGAATCGACTCATTAGAATACTATAGTAGCTCTCGCCACGACCAAGGCTATATAAATTTGCCGAACTCTATAAGCGGTCATTAGGCCCGACAAAAAGTTCTTAACCGCCATTATGTGATCGACTAGTCATCTCACATGACCGTATGGCACTTGAACTTGCCATCAATCGCCTCACACTCTAGTCACTTCGAGACGTCACCTCATATAAGTAACTATGGGCAAAACAATGTTAATCCATGTTCACTTTAACGGGGTTCAATTGTCTCTACAACCCGTTTGGATGTAACAAAGTATAAATTAAGGATAAAAGACAAATGCGATTATGAACATGAACAAAAACAACACTTTTATTTCATTTCAAAATCTAACAAAAATTTGGTACACGTTTAAGTCCCATGGACGCAACATGCCCATCATGCTTAGCCTGCGATAAAGGCTTGGTGAGCGGATCGGCTATGTTGTCATCCGTCCCAACCTTACATATCGCAATTTCCTTTCTTTCAATGAAATCTCTTATTACATGATACTTTCTAAGTACATGTCTAGATCTATTACTAGACTTTGGCTCCTTAGCTTGGAAGATCGTCCCACTATTATCGCAATAGAGAGTGATGGGATCATCGGCGGTAGGTACTACTTTTAGACCTTCCGTGAATTGCTTGATCCACATAGCTTCCTTGGCAGCTTCGATCTTTGCTATGTACTCAGCCTCCGTTGTCGAATCCGCATGATTCTGACTTCCTTGAAGCTTCTCCACTTACGGCACCACCATTGAGCATGAAAACAAAACCACTTGTGATTTCATGTCATCTCTATCTGTTTGAAAACTTGAGTCCGTGTATCCCGTAACACGCAACTCAGTGTCTCCTCCAAACACAAGGATAGAGTCCTTAGTTCTTCTCAAGTACTTAAGGATGTTCTTGACAAAGAATCCAGTGACTCTCACCTGGATTTGCTTGATATCTACTCGTCATGCTCAAGGCATACGAGACATCGGGACGTGTGCATATCATGGCATACATGATTGATCCAACAGCGGAAGCGTAAGGGATCAACTTCATGCGTTCAACATCATGGGGTTCGGAGGGACATTGAGTCCTGCTCAATATCGTTCCGGTTACCATAGGTACCAAACCCCTTTTGGATTTGTCCATGCTTGAATCGTCAAGAATCTTATCAACATAAGACTCTTGACTTAGTGCCAATATCCTCTTGGGTCTATCTCTATAGATCCGGATACCTAATATGCGTTGTGCCTCTCCTAAATCCTTCATTTGGAAGTGGTTACCTAACCACTTCTTAACAGAAGACAACATTGGAATATCATTTCCAATGAGTAGTATGTCATCGACATACAAGATTAGGAACACAACATTGCTCCCACTGAATTTCATGTATAAACATGGTTCCTCAACATTTCGAGTGAAACCATTTTCTTTTATAACATGATTGAATCGATGATTCCAACTTCTAGATGCTTGCTTAAGACCATAAATGGATCTCTTAAGCTTGCACACTTTGTTAGGATTTTTAGAATCAACAAAACCTTCGGGTTGTATCATGTACACCTCCTCTTCTAAATGCCCATTTAGAAAAGCGGTTTTGACATCCATTTGCCAAATTTCATAATCATGAAATGCGGCGATCGCTAACAAAATCCGTATGGATCTTAGCATGGCTACGGGGCGAAGGTCTCATCATAATGGAGACCTTGGACTTGGGTAAATCCTTTTGCCACTAACCTAGCTTTGTAGACATCGTCATGTCCTTCTATGCCATTTTTGACCTTGAATATCCATTTGCATTGGAGGGGTCTTGCCCCTCTAGGCAAATCTACCAAGTCCCAAACTTGGTTTTCAAGCATAGAATCCATTTCGGACTTCATGGCTTCTAGCCATAAGTTGGAATTAGGACTAGAGATTGCGGCCTTGTAGGTGGCGGGCTCGTCACTTTCCATAAGCAACACATCGAGTGTTCCATCTTCCTCGATAAGTCCCACATATCGATCGGGATGGCGAATTACTCGGCCCGTCCTTCTTAGTGGAGGAGGTACAACCGCGTTAGACGACGAAGGAACATCTTCTTGCGTCTCTATCTCGGTTTGTGGCTCTTGAACTTCATCAAGTTCAAAATTTCTCCCACTCTGTCTTTTAGAAATAAATTCTCTTTCTAAGAAGACTGACCTCGCAAGACACAAACACTTTATGATCTTGAGGTTTGTAGAAGTAATACCCTCGAGAGGTCGAGGGATAACCTACAAAGATGCATTTTTCAGATCTTGGGGCTAGCTTGTTGTCGTTCTTAGTTTTGACGTAAGCATCACATCCCCAAATCTTCATATAGGATATATTAGGAACTCTTCCTTTCCATGTCTCAAATGGAGTCTTTTCGGTGGCTTTAGTGGGACTATTATTCAAAGATAGAATTGCAGTTTGGATTGCAAATCCCCAAAACGAGTTCGGTAACTCGGTTTGACTCATCATGGATCGAACCATATCAAGTAGGGTTCGATTTCTCCTTTCGGCAACACCATTCAGTTGTGGTGTTCCGGGTGGAGAAAGTTGTGATATAATACCACAACCTTTCAAGTGTGAATCAAATTCATGGCTAAGGTATTCTCCACCACGATCGGATCGTAGTGCCTTAATCCTTTTGTTCAATTGGTTCTCTACTTCGTTTTGGAATTCCTTGAATTTCTCAAATGCTTCACTCTTGTGTTTCATTAAATAGATATACCCATATCTACTTAAGTCATCGGTGAAGGTTATGAAGTAGTCATAATTACCACGAGCGGTGATAGTCATTGGTCCACATACATCGGTGTGTATGAGTCCCAATAACTCACTAGCTCGTGTCCCTTTACCACTAAAAGGATTACGAGTCATTTTGCCAAGTAGGCAATATTCGCATGTACCAAATGATTGATAATCAAATGGTGTAATCACATTAGTAGAAATTAATCTTTTGATGCGATTCTCGTTTATGTGACCTAATCGACAATGCCAAATGAACGCTTCACTTGGGTCACTTGTTTTGAGTTTCTTTGATTGAATGTTATAAATATCATTTGTCGGATTTGAGGTCTCTAAAATGTAAATGCCATTTATGGAAGAAGCTTGGCCAATAACCAAATCATTCCTAGAAATAGAGCAACGATTGTTCTTAATGACAAAACAAAAACCGTCCATGTCTAGCATGGCGATTGAAATAATGTTTTTAGAGAGCGTAGGAACATAAAAACAATTATGCAAATACAACTCAAAACCATTTGGCAAAGCTAGAACATAAGTTCCTTTGGATTCGGCCGCTACCCGAGCTCCATTTCCAAGTCGAAGATCCACATCTCCTTTGCTAAGCTTCTCCACATCTCTTAAACCCTGTAAATGATTACAAAGGTGAGAACCACAACCGGTATCAAGTACCCATGTCGTAGTGGAAGTATAATTTATATCAATAACATAAATTTCTTTAGGAATTGTACCTTTTGGAGTAATGAGTCCTTCCCTTATATTTCGCAAATACATAGGGCAATTCCTAAGCCAATGTCCCATGCCATAGCAATAATGGCACTCATCATTAACTTGCTTGAAGTTCTTGATTTTCTTTCCTTTCTTCTTGAACCTCTTGCCCTTTGAAGCAAGAACTTGATTGCTAGAGCTCCCACTAGCTTTGGCATCTTTATCTTCCAGAGACAAAGACCCTATAGATCGTATGAGGTAATCTTCCTGAGACGGACTCACACGAGGTCTAGTAGTAGTGGGTGGTTTAGAAGAAGTGATGAAATTTAGGTTTCCATCCGAACCTATCCCAAAATGAAGTTCTCTAGTTGTATCGAAATTATTGTTGGAGCATACGTCGTCAAGAACATGGTGATATGACTCAATAGTAATCGGTGCGGTAGCATTTGATGGATTCATTGTAATGCACTACAAATATGGAGGAAAGGAAATATTAACATTTGTCTTTTTAAATCATACTTGCAAATTTAACAAGATATGAACATTTATATAGTGACCTCTACCCAACTATAATAAATGATTCCAAGACCCAAATTCATATCAACTTAGGCACGGGGTAGCCGATGCAACCTTCATTAATATAACTCGGTAGATTAACCTTTTAATCGATTCTACTTTTAGAACTCTTGGTCGATAAAATTACTCTAATGTTTATCTATAGCCCAAAACACATCAACAAGGGCACGGGGTAGCCGATACATCCCTTATCAATAACTTTTGTTGAGTTCAATCCAAATTTCGAATAAATGTGTCCATTATCCAAACCCACATCAACTTGGGCACGGGGTAGCCGATACATCCCTTATCAATATGAATTCGGTGGATTAGACATTTATCACCCACTTCCCCTACGTAACAAGGTTTGTACCCCGGGGTAGCCGAGTGCACTCCCTCGCGAAATAGGTTTTCATGGTTTCTACTATTTGGTAAGGCTATATCTCAATTGTTTGTTTTAGCGAGAGGTCATGTCAATTTATTATCTATCACGTTTTAAGTGAACTAAAGCGGTGAACTACGATAATTTTAATTGACACGGTCGATAAACTCGATAAAAGAAGACAATGCATGTTTAGTTATGGCGATTTAGCGATGCATGTGACATAAAATAAAATGCAAGCATAAAAGTAAATAAATCCTAGTATGGCCTTTCCTAAAATAGAAAAACTATTAATCTATTACAAATTCGGAAACCAACTCCATTGGTCCCTTGAACTTCGGTTGTGGCACGCATCTCGAGGTAACACCGTCTTTATGTATCGCCATTCTTGAAGAAATCCGTCTTTTGGAACTCCGGAATGAATAAAATTACATAATAAATTACATAATTTCCTATTATACATTTGTAACTAAAATAAAATAAATCTATTAAATATTACAAAACGGTGATACGAGATCACAATAAAAATTACAACCGAATCGATATTCCCATACATTTCGGGAAATACCAATTAAAAACTAAGGCCATACTAAGTAAAATTACATAATTCAAAATTACATAAATTAAAATTATGACAATCATAAGGAAAATGCAGCATTATAATATGTATAAACATGCTCAATTTTTATGCTAAATCGCCTTTTAATTAGCCAATATCGTATATTACTCGGTTTTTACGGATTTGCGTGATTTCAACATTTTATAATCACAAAAATACATAAACTCATATTTATGCATAAGTTAATTACCCTAACCTCTTAGGACTCAAAATATAGTCTTCACTAATAATTTGACCATAATTAACTTTTATTTACAAAATTGTTCATAAAAGGGCCAAAAATACAAAATTAAGCTATTAAACTTCAAATAAATCCAAAAATTCCAAATAAATTCAAAATTTGAAATTTAAATTCATGAACATTCTGGAAAAATTCCATGACACTCATAATGTTCAAAATCTTAGGTTAAAAATTTCGAAAATTTTCCGGAAAAACAATGTTGCGGTTTATCGATATTTAATAAAATAATCATAAAAACATGGAAAAATAATTTTCATTAACTTTTCAATTTTAGATCTGAAAATATAATAAAATGCAACATTAGACGTTTTTCCTAAGTCATAGATTATATTTTATTAATTTTCATTAATAATGCCACTATTTATGCCATTTTTCTTCAAAAATTCATAAATCATGCTAAAAGACTTCTTTATAGCCAATTATTTTACACACATCTTGTAAAATTGCATGTGACAACATATAAATTTTCTATTACCAGATTCGAAATTTAACTCTTATTAACCTATTTTTCTCTTAAATCCGAATTTAATAATGAAAAAATCATTTTTCGAGCATAACAAGTGCAAAAATTATGAAAATTTACAGGTTATCTCAAAATAATATATGTAACAACATATCCAAAAACCAAGTGAAAATTCGAAGTATAGCTAATTTTCGACCAAAAATGACATTTTTACTCATAAAATCACATTTAAATGCCATTATTGTAAATTATGAACAATAAAAATCCGAAAAATTAACCAAAAAATCCTAAAACACTTTAGGACCAGAAATATTAACATGCATGTAATTATTTCGTGATATATCATAATAACACAAATTTTACAAGTTTTATTTTGTTATTCATATAACTCGGAAAAACTTTTAACCAATTTGCATGCAAACAACCGTGGCTCTTGATACCGATTGAAAGAAATGTAGATCTATATACATATTTAACATACTCTTATATGTCTAAATAATTTGTCATAAAATTAAAACGGATTTTATGCATGCAAACATTAATAAAAGAGAAGAGAATTAATGTTCTTACATTGTATGTTTCGGCTATTAGGGCACAAGAGAGATCACCTTTCTCTTCTTGTTCTTGAGCTTTTCCAATGGAAGAATGAAGATCTAAGTACAAGATCTCTCCCCAAGCTTTATACCCAAGGCTTAGCACTTAATCAAATTAATATTATAATTACTAGTATAACATTAATCTTAGAAGAAAATTGAACCAAAAACTTTATAAAACTCTTATGTGTTTTCGGTTTTTAAGAGAGAAGAAGAGAGTATTTTCTTCTCACTAGAACTTGTGTTTTGGATGAATGAATTAGAATAGAAATGATACACTATCTTTTGTATATTATTAGGCAAAATAAAAGAAAAACAATGATAGTTTTTCTTCCCAAAAACCGTGTAAGAGGAGGGTTATTGGGGAGCCAATGCATGAAAAATTTGTTCTTCACAAGAAACAATAGGCTTGCATGCCTAGACTTGCTTTTTCATCATTATGTTTTATCAACTAAATAAAACAATTAACTAGTTTAATTCTCCCCAAGTTTTTCGGCACTTTACATAATATGGATCCCATATTATTTTTGTCAATTGTCAATGTGTCACATGTCATATGTGACACAAATATGTTATGTATTTTTAACATATTAAAAATCAACGTATTAATAAAAATACGTCACATACAAAAATTGACTTAGTAATTTCATAATTACTTGTGCCAAAATATTTTACCATTTATAAATTTCAACTGATTGAATTTATAATAATTCATTCATTTTAATTGTTATATTAAACAATTTATTTCATCCGAGTAATTATACAATTTAATTACTCAGACCGTATCTCATTTAATCACATTTCAATTTGATACGTAAATTTTACTTCCAAAATCGTCCGTCAATTTTCAAGTAATTTAATCAACTCGTAACGTTATACGATTAATTAAATAATCAATTAAGTGTATTGCCCTTTAGGTATGACCTAGGGGGTCAACTGATCACCACCGTCACACGACAGTAATGTCAAACTCTAGTCAGCCAATCATTACCGATATATGTTGACCAGTTGACAGTAACAAAATTACTTCCCAATTGTATTCTTCGAAATGAGATTTAATAATGATATTTAAATCACGTGATCGCACTATTGTTGAGGACACATTTCCCAACACTAATAAATTAAACATGCAAGACATAATTCCTTAATTATGTAGATTAATTTATCCAAATCACCTATTTAATTGATCAAATTAAGTGACAATTCCTCAATTACTCACATTAATTTTATCTTAATACATATTAAACTTGTAATATGAATTATTCAATATTATTTTAAACCTCTTTAAAATAATTAGGTATCTTAATTTGTGAACCTTTTCACAACAATAATCATACATTATAAATTTAATGTATAATCAATATTGGCCAAAAACAAAACAAAAAAAATCCCTTTTTTTTTCTTTTTGGTCTCGGCATTGCAAAAAAAAAAAAACAAGAAATTTTTTTTTTCATAGCTCTCGGCATATAGCAAAAACAAAAAAAACAGAAACTTTTTATTTATTTTTTTTTTGTTTTCGGTATTTCTGTAAAAACCGAAACACAAAAAAAACAGAAACCTTTTTTTTTATGCACTCGGCTGAAAAAAAATTGAAAACAGCCCTATTTTTTTTTTATTTCGGCATTATGCCCAAAAACAAAAAAAAATATTTAGATGAACAAATTCGTTTATAGTTGCTATTAGAACAAGATTGGCATAATCATAAACATATGAATTAATGAAATATGATTCTAAACAACAATTTAAAACCATATATGCCAAACACTATATAGAAAAAACAAATTATCATCATCAATCAAAACTATTCCATTTACATTTCAATTTAATCCTAATTAAATCAAAACATCTACAAATTTATCATATTATCATCTTAACGGATTAAAACAACAATATGACTAAATCAAAATGGAACAATACATCAAAACAAAAAAAAAAACCAAAAAACACAAAAAAAAACCAAAAAACAAAAAAACATACGGCAGAAAAAAAAAAATTCACGGCTGGAATTTTTTTTTTTTTTTCGATCCATCACTTTTGTTTAAATTCAATTATGAAATTCATATAAAATAATTTCGTGGCCTTGGCTCTGATACCACTTGTAGGAAATATCGGTATACTTCCCTTTAAATTATAAGGATTATAACGAAAATATTTTTATGAATACTAGTCATAAAAGAAATTACATAAAGAAAATAAAGAGATTAAGAAATCAACCTTCGGTCCTAGCAAAATCGGCCTAAGAACAATATCGCAATGATATTCGCCTAATCGTTGCACCCAAGATGAGATATGCCTTTGTTCTTGCTAGAATCGATTCCCCAATTCTCTTAATTAATTTAGGGTTTTGTGTTTTTGTTTTGATGAGAGTGTGCTAGGTTAAAATTAGGTTAGAAAATGATCTCCCACACACTTATTATAACCGAAATAAGAGTGAATAAGGGGGAGATATTTTCTCTCCTTATTTCGTCAACCAACCTAACCGAAAATAAGAAGGATTATTCTTCTTATTTTCGGTTTTTTTTCACCTACCAAAATAAGGTGATTAAATCTTCTTATTTTTGGTATTTTACAAAATGTATATAAAGTGTATAATTTGTAAATTGTCATTTAATTTATTCCGTATTAATAAGTCTACACACAACAGCTTGCAGTCGAGCTATTAATACCGGTCAGTAATAATTTATTATGACAATCTCATATAATATATACTTTAACTATAAATATCGCATATTTATAATTAGCTAATTAAATATAACCGATTACATTTAATTACGAATTAACATCTTAATTCGTTCAAGCTAACATTATATACATTAATTAAATATAACAGTTTATATTCAATTTACTTAATTTGTGATTAATTGTCTCACCTAATATTATTTAATTGAATTAAATAATCGTCTCATCAACACATTGACTAACTGTTTAGTCATATAAGGCATCAATGTGATTACATTTCTATAATCACATCTCTCAAACACATCCTTTAGGTGTGACTTTTAGGGACCAGCTGATCACCGCCATCAGTATGATAATAACGTCAAACTCTCTAGCAAGCCAACCGTTATTAGGTAATCGTTAATCAACTGATAAAATACGAAGTATACCCTTGTGAACCTATAAGAGATTTATAAATGTTATCACACTAATTTGTGGAGGACACAAGCTCCAACAATGTACACAAACTTGACCTTTGACCCGTAATGTAGGGGGGGAAGATGGGTTTAATACCCGAGAGGTTTTGACTCTGCTAACGCCATTGAAGATGTCTCGACAATTAGGACACAAGACCTAGACCAGAAGGTAGGTACTAACTTCGGCGGAGACTTGACGTTATCTAGACGACTTGACTTGAAATCGACTGGACTCTAATCGACTCGAGGCTGAATCAGAAAGGTGGACTGAAGTTTTCGAAAATAGAAATTTTCAAAAAGATTCATTTGTCTTTTTATGGACAGCTTTCGAAGAGTAGGGATCTTCAAAAGGTCGGCTAGTTGAAAGGGTTGTCTTAAGTTTGTTTTCAAAAGACGGTTTGAGTTTGAGTCGGCTCGGAAAACAATGTATTGCTTCCAAAGACGGTTTTTGAAATTCCGAATCACGGATTTGAAAATCGAGAATTAAAGAATTTAGAATCGTCATCACAATGGCCATGAAAACGGTTAAATTTATTTTCAAAAGATTTTGAGATTGCGTTAAAAATTTGAAAACGGTTAAATTTGTTTTCAAACGATTTGAAATCTGAAAACGGTTAAAAAAAATTTCAGAGATTTGATTTTGAATTGAAATTTGAAAACGGTTAAATTTGTTTTCAAAGATTTGATTTTGAATTGAAATTTGAAAACGGTTAAATTTGTTTTCAAATGATTTGAAATTGGATTTGAAATTTGAAAATGGTTAAATTTGTTTTCAAAGAATTGATTTTGAATTTGAAATTTAAAAACGGTTAAATTTGTTTTCAAAGATTGAGTTTGAATTTAAATTTGAAAACGATTAAATTTGTTTTCAAAGATTTGATTTTGAAAATTATGAGGATTGAACTTGTCATTACAACGAGTTAGAAAACCGTTTTAACCTTAGAAAGAAGGTATGCAAATCGAAAATTGTGAGACTTGAAATTGTCATTACGATGGATTAGTAAAGCCAAATTCGATTTCGGAAACGAGATTCGAAATGTGAAAAGTTGCACGGGTTGAAATCGTCATTACGACGGTTTGAAAAACGTTTTTGTTTGAAAATTGATTTCGAATTTTGAAAATTCGAGGGTAGTATTCGTCATTACGACGGCATAAAAGGGCTCTTTGAGAATGCAACAGTTGGCGAGGGACCGAGGTTTAAACGGCCATTATGACGACGCAAAAGGGTATTTTAAAATGGATTGTGAAAACCAAGGTTTGAAATCGTCATTACGACGGCATAAAAAGGTGCATTTGAAATGGTTATAAAAACCGGGTTTTGAAATGGCCATTATAACGTCATGAAAAGGTGTGCAACGGTCGGCGAAAGACCGAGGTTTGAAACGGTTCTCAAAAACCGGGTTTAAAAATCGTCATTACTACGGCGTAAAATGGTGCTTTTGAAATGGTTATAGAAAACCGAGTTAAAAAATCGTCAATACGACAGCCTAGCAAGGCGTGTTATTTGAAATGCAACGGTCGGCAAAAGACAGAGGTTTGAAACGGTCATTATAACGGTGCGAAATGTGTTTTTGAAACGGTTGTAGAAACTGGTTTTGAAAATCGTTATTACGACGGCCTAAAAAGGTTTGCAACGGTCGGCGAAAGACCGAGGTTTGAAACGGTTGTGAAAAACCGGGTTTGAAAATCGTCATTACGACGGCATAAAAAGGTTCCAACGGTCGGCGAAAGACCGAGGTTTGAAACGGCTATTATAACGGCGCAAAATGTGTTTTTGAAAGTTTGAAATGAAACGGAAGGACTTATGATAACATAACACATAAGCACTCACAGTTCATTATATTATGCATAATGCTGACACGGGTTTTGGCTTAAAAGGGTGGGTTACACACCAAGCAATCAAACCCCGATTTTTGAGAGGGATACCAATCCAAAAAAAATGTGTAAGGAGGGTGCCCTCGCCTCGTGCTCGAAAGTGATGAAAGCTCTTTGACGAAATAGAAATGTGTAACGTCAACAGTATGCTTGACTCAATCGGGATTCGAAACGCGGGGATGAGAAAACTGACGCCGACGAGACGAGCCAATTGGTCGAAAAAGGTTAGGTTGTGGGCCCGGACAAGAAACCCGACTTATGACCGTAATATCAATTAATGCACTTTAACCACGACGTCGTTCGAGTTTCACCTCTAATGATCACAAAGACACAAGTGTCCTAGTTTTCCCCAACGGAGTCGCCAATCTGTGGACATGGGCCACAGGCCGGTCTGTGGATTTGGGCCACCTACCGATCTACGGTCATAGGCCACCTGCACGCCAAGCCAATTTGTGGACATGCAGCGGTCTTTTGAAAGCCACGCTCGGTGACGTAAAAATGCTTTCGACCGGATCGCTTTAGATCGGTCGGTTTCGTCTCGGTAAAGGTCTCGAAAAGATTAGAGATGTTCGGAGTCGCCACCAAGCATTTGTGGGATGCTTGGAACCCGTTCGAATCCACTTTATACCTAGGTCAATCAAGGCAAAAAACGGTGCTTGACTTAGGTACTAAAGATAAGGACTCATCCCCCTTTTAGCATTCTATGCCTAAAATGACTCTCGTGCGCCCTGGATAAGGCCATCCACAATCCAAAGGTTCTGAATAAGGGGTGAGGGTACGTATTGGGAAGCCCTTTAATCGGACACCCAATCCCGCCCGCGTTAGCGGCCTCTACTGATCGATCGTGGTTGTTTAAGTGCAAAAGTTGATTAAACGGTGTAAATGCATGAATGCACATCCAAAGGTGTTAACCTAACATGTGAGCTTTCTAAGTCGGTTTATTAATCCAAATATCAAGCATAAGATGTCAAATTGGATTTAGATTGATTTACATGTGAAAATGGAAATTAAACATTCATTTACCAAGTTCGGGTTATGATGCTTAACACGATCTGTTATTTGAAAAAAATGTGTTTAAAAGATAACGTATAAAATGCAAACTCGTCAATCTAATCTGTCACGTATGCGGATAAACCGTAATCAGGATCATCCTAGAAAAGTGCTAAAAACGAGGCAAAACAGTGCCAGGCAGCCCCATTGGGGCGCGAGCCTATTAGCGAGGGGAAGGGCTCTGCCAGGTTTTTAGACAAGAAAGCAGACGGCCCCTTGGGGCGCGAGCAATGAGCCGACCCAAGGGGGCGTCTCCTGGTTCTTGAAAAGGTTATTTAAAACCGTATTTATGATGAAATATTTGCAAATGTTATTTGCATGACTCGGAATAAGTACTATTGTGTTAGTAACATTCGTTGTCGGATTTGCATGTTTGAAAGTATAGTTTACAAATAAAAACGTAAAATGTTTGATTTGAACTAATCATGTTAAGTTCATTTCTTTGTAATTAGTCAAGTTAATCATCGTAACCGGATTAAACCGACATGGTATAAACAACCAAGGATGATTATGAATTATGACTAATATATTTACAAATGTAAACAAATGAGAGAAATGGTAAATAAAATAAAAGGGTGTTAAAATACCCATTAAAATGTAATTAACCATAAAATCATCGAATCAATGGCATGGCTGTCGTCGTATACCTATCAAAAATAACTAACTAAACTAACTATATAGCTAGGGAAGTCAAGTCGATCTCCTCAGGGAGGCAAGATATCTGTAAGAGTCCGTCTATTTGATCACAAATAGGGGGGGTTGTAATTTGATTTCTAAACTAATTAAGGTTTTAAAGGAAGAGAAATAAAGAAAGAGCAATTAAGGCACGAAATGAGATTAAACTATCAATAGAGAGAGGACATGTCAGGATTTCGGTTCACTACGGTAGTCCAGTGACTCAACTGTAAACAACTTAGATGAATTACTGCGAGACGGATATGGAAAGGTCCTTCCGGTCGACTTTCTACCCTAGACTCCCACTAACTTAACTTCCGTCCTCGTCAGGGTAGTCTACTATTCATAGCAGGTCTATTTAGTCCAATCTTCCGATCCAGGATTAAATTTAACCAGATTAAAAAGGTGACTCAGAAGCGTGCACTCAACTAAATCGGTAAATACAGTTATATTGCTATGGGGACAGAGTCTCACAAATAGTGCATCTAACTTATTTACTACATCGTCACATTTCTACCGTAGATTCCCTAATCCTAACATGAAATAGATTAGCTACTCATGCTATTAATACTGTCAATACTAATAACAAATAAATAACTAATATCAAACATGATGAGACAATAACAAAATTGCATAAAAGATAATTAGGGCAGAGAATTAAATGAAGCAAAACAAACAATTAAGATGAATAAAAGAAAGATTAATATTAAAAGGGAGAAAGAGATTACAATCGCAAGAATCCGGCGTAAAGAACAAACAAATCCGAGCGAGAAAATCCGAAAGCAAAAGTTACAGTGAAGAAGAAAAAGTAACGCAGTCTTGAGAGTGAAAGATGAATAATAGATAAAAACTTGGATGCTAATAACCTAGTTAACGTGCGTTTTAAATAGAAAAACTACTAAGTCCATAAGCTAAAACACGTTCACGGGCTAATTAAAGCCCACGACAGCCAAAACCACTCGATCGAGTAGTCTGAAACCACTCGATTGATCATTTCTCCAGATAATCTACTCGACCGAGTAGAATTGTTACTCGATCGAGTAACCTCAATTTCCAGCACTATTGGATCGAGTAAAATAATGCTCGATCGAACAACCTCAGCCATATAAATCACTCGATCGAGTAATGAAACAGCTCGATCGAGTATTCTTCCTTCAAATCAGCTCAAACTCGTGACCGACTGCCTCGTAGACCGTTCCTTTACGCATCCTAATGCAAGATCTCACTCTGAAAAATCCCGTCTCCTCAAAATGCATGCAAATAGAACGAAAATGGTACGATTCCACTACTTTTACGTTCATTCCTGCAAAATAGACAAGAAGAACCAAAGTAGCCAATTCGGGGGCAAAATGCAATATAAATAGTACAAAAGTACATAGAAATACGTGCTAAAATAGGCTAAAAAGACTATACAAAATGCACGTATCACACGAAATAAACCGTCATGGTATAAAGAACCAAGGATGATTTTTGTAATGGTCAAAATATGTTTATCATAAAAATGAATCAAAATGTAAATAAAAGAAAATGAATTCCTTTAAAATGTAATTAACCAATTAACATCACCGAGTCACGGATTAAACCGTCATGGTATATGGAACCAAGGGTGATTATAATTTATGGTTAAAAACTTGTAAAAATAAATAAAAGGGTTTGAAAATATTTGAAATGGTAAAAACCGATTACAAATATGAAAATAGATTAAAGAGGAAAGAGAGAACAAACATGGATGAATCTGACCCGATAACCCAAAAGAGGCGCGAGCCTCTTTGAATAGCAAAGGGCTTCTGTCTCGGACCAAAACTCGGTTTTGGCTCGTCTAACCTTTATTTGGATCGTGTTATGCATTGTTCATGCATATAAACTCATAAAAACAGTAAAGACATGAAATAAATGAGATGTTTACACCCTCAAACTTACGTATTTTGATGTTTGCGACGTAGACGACTTTAGAGACGGTTTTCTCGTAGTGACTACTCGCGATCAAAGAAGTTTAAAAGAGTGCCTTAAAAAAAGATTTTGTTTTGAAAACATGTTGAAAATATGTTAATTAAAACATGTTGATTGATGAATTGAGTTGGCCAAATGGGTCGGTCGAATGCACGGCGACGGTACCAAACAATATGTGTAAGGCTTGTTAGAGTTAGTGTCCTCCACAATAGTGCGTTTACATAATAAATCTCATTAAAGGAATATCATCAGATATTTAATTATTTGATCCTTGTCAGTTGATTAACGTAAATCGATAACGGTTGGCTGACTAGAGTTTGACGTTATTGTCGTGGGACGGCGGTGATCAACTGACCCCTTTCGGTCACACCTAAAGGAACAAACACCAATTGACAACTAATTAATTGTATGAGATACAATTTATTTAGTCCCTGGATTTATAGACTAAAAGGTTAGTCAATTATTTTTAGAGAGATTTTGAGTTGCGAACTCGAGGAGCGGCAGTTATTATTTAATTACGCGATAATTAAATAATAAATTTTATGAGACGGGTTTTAGTTAATTAATTGTTAATTCACTAGAATTTTACTAATTAATTAATATGATTAATATTAGTACGTAAATAATATGTTTAGTGGTACACGTATATTTACGGAGTGATTTGGACGAATTAATTATGGAAGTATTTAAACATGAAACGATGTTTAAAATAAAATTACACGTATTTGTGCGACAAATATAACAACCAACATGGACCCGTAAATGGGCAAGTGGACCGTGTAAAATAGAGTTGTGGATGATTAGGAACATAATCATTTCACCTTACTTTATATTCTTCCATAAGTTATCTTATAATGATTTTGCATGTGATGTAAGATTGATAAAAAATAAGAAATTCACTCCTACACACTACCTCACTCCACCCGCCACTTTCCCCTCCTATATACTCCATCTTATGTTCATTTCTACACTACTTCACTTATGTGTTTTGCATGTGAACAAAATCTATCATCTCTCTAAAATTATTATTCATCCTTTACTAAGTTGTTAGTAAACTAAAATAAATAATTACTAAGAGTGTTAGTATTATTTACATATTATCAAGGGAATAATTCTAATAAGTTACTAGTAAATACTTGTTAGAATAATTGGGTTGAGTTCTTGGGTGCATATTGTTAGGAGATATTCTCTTTGAAGATTTGTTAGGAGGATCATCCATTTGTTATAAGCTCAAGAACAAACTAGAAAGGTGATCTAGTTTGTGCCCTTATTACCATAAAATCAATATAAGGAAATTGTTTTTCCTTAAACTTTCATTTTTATGCTTTTATTTTTGCATGCATGTTACATAGATCACCAAAATGATAAATTATGAGATAATTTAATTTTTATTAGAGAGTCTAGTTTGGATCTATGATCTTTCAAGGCTTGTGTTTACGATTGGTAGGTCGTAGACACGTGTCGATTTTGTGACTTAGGAAGTCGGGTCTAGAAGTTTAAGGGAGAAGGAGGGGGCGGACGCTCGCCGGAGGATTATGGTGTGTGAAGGGTGGTATTTATAGAGAAATGTGGGGTGGTAGGTCGGTTGATTTTGCTTAGAGGCTAAGTAGACGGCCTAAAGAGGCGCGAGCCACCTCGTGATGGAAAGGGGTGTATTGTCCCTTTCAATTTGGATGTGGCCAATTCTCCATCCATTGTTGATATGTGGCATTCATATAAGATGTCGTGTAATAATATGGGCATCTAATAAGATGTTTTTGGTGTTACTTGAGGTAGGTGTTTTGTGTGCTTGACTCGGGTTTGACCCGTGTGAGTCGAGATTTGAATTTCAAGTCGGTTTTTTGCCCGGTGTCGGTTTTGACTCTAATTAGGGTCATTTTAATAGAAATGAAATGATAAAAACATTCATGGCATTATTTTTTACATTCGAGATTTGGGTTGACCCAGGTTGACTCGAGTTGCGGGTTTTCGGGTTTCGGTTTGGGTCCGAAGACGGTTTTAACTCTAAATAGTGTTATTTTAATGCAAATGAAGTTAAAAAACTTTTGAAATCATTTTTCATATCCGAGTAGTGCATTAAACCATCTCATGTATAGCCAATCCATGCAAGCATATCAAAAACATATTATAGTCCGATCATCATCGGGTGGTTTTTGGAATGTGCAGATACTAGGTATCTACACATTCTCCTTATGCCATTGTTACTAAAAGTAACAACTTACTTATGTAAGATCGATTATAAAGTTGTGATGAGCTATTTAACTCATAAAGTAGGGAATTTGTGATACAAAACGGACATATTATTCTAAACGGATGGTCAACCAGGAGATACCTAAAATAGAGAGTCTATTAAACAGATGACATGGATAAGACTCGCATATCATATGAATCAAGCTGCCATGATAGGGATGGCCTTTTGTAAGCTAATACATAGTCTAGAAAAACTCCTATTACGCCACCTTATTTATGTTTGTAACTCACAATGCTATCTCTCAAGAAGATAGATGTATTTCTGAGAGATAGAGTAGGAGTAGATTGGATTGTCATAAACATGTCTTATAGTGTTACTTTGTGAAAGTAATGGAACTATAGAGTGGGAGTATAGTTGAACTATAATCTATAAAGAGAGAGTGGGAGCATAGTTCAGTGGAAGTTTATCGCACATGTCTTATTGGTTAAAATATTGCTTTGTGAAAGTAATATATTATGACCTTGTTACATACGAGCCGTAGCATTACAATCCGAAAATTATTACTCAAGAATAGATTTACTTTAAAGCGAGGGTCTCTTTAAAAGTAATATAGAGCTTTAGAGTACTCAAATGCATAGATTGACATGAAGATGTTGATCAAGATAAAATTATGTTAGGAATTGCCACATTTCATGGCAAATGATATTAAAAATTCACTTTTCTAAAATGGGAAATTAGAGAAGGATGTGTTTGGAACACAAAACCTTAGATGAAGAACTAATAATTCTAACATCTTATGCGTAGCTTTCTTAAGTGATCCTAGAGTGGTCTTAAGCAAGCATTAAAGGATTACACTTTTCGTTCATGTGATAATAGTGAATGGTTTCATTCACATGATTGAAGAATCATGATTATACATGAAGTTAAGTGGGAGTTGTAATTGTTTCTCCATGTCTTATATGTTGATGACATATTACTTATTAAGAATAATGTGCCAATGCTCTCTTCTGTAAAAGAGTGATTGGAGACTTGGAAAAGGATGCAAAGTATTCTAGATTTTTGAATCTATGTGAGAGAATATTGGCATAGAGTTAAGAATCTTATGATGATAAGATCTTTCGTATCTGTTTAACATCAATAAGGTTTAATGGGTTATTCATGTTGTTAGAAGTGGAATTACTATGATAGAGTCACAGAAGTTCATTGAACCTATTAAGTTGTTGATTACATGGAATCGATTTCTAATGTTTCCACCATTAGAATGATCATGTATACCAACAGACGCACATGCCATGATGTGATATATGCCTAGGGCATAATAAGTCAATGACAAGATAATTCCCATGATATGGCTTGTGAAAGCCTTAAAGAACATCCTTGAGATTCTTGAGAAGAATTAAGGATTCGTTCATATGTTTGGATGATAAACTAAGTTATGTGTTGAAGGGTTGCACAAACTTTAGTTTCCAAACCAAAAGGGATTTGTTGAAATCCTAGGATGTCTTATTGACTTAGGAGTAAGAGACTAGAAAAGTGTTTTAGTTTCACGCATTGTAAATTCTACAAAAGGAATCTAAGTTAATTGTGATAAAATGGTCAACATAGGGATTAAGGGTGAATCCCTCTCCAATTGACTTTATCACAAGTTATGCGATAACAGTGGGAGCATCTTTCAAGTTAAAGAGCCCAAGTCTAGTAAGAAGACTAGACAAATACTTAGAGATAAATTCAAGTTATTAGAAATAACATTGAATAGATGGAATAGCAATTGATAAAGTTGGAATATATGGATATAGGGTATATCCACTTGCCAAGCTTTTATTGCATTTTGACTAGTGTAAAAGATACACTAAAGATTATAAGATATAGAAGTAGTAATAGTGAATTGACCATTCATATATGATAATCGCATTTATCGTTTGAGTTTATTAAACTCACCCATTACCTTGTCGTATCCAAATGGGTTGTAGAGACAAATTGAACCTCATTAAAGTGAACTGGATTGACATGGTATTCGCCCCTAGTTACTTATATGAGGTGACGTCTCGAAGCGACTAGAGTGTGATGCGATTGATGGCAAGTTCAAGTGCCATAGAGTCATACGGGATGATTAGTCGAATACATAGGCAGAGTGTATGGGACACTCTGTCGGGCAGGGACCGCTTATAGAGTTCTGGTAATTCATAAAGCCTGGTCGTGGCAAGAGCTGCTATAGTATTCTTATAAGTCAATTCTTCTGATTAGAGACTATTCGCCTAAGTTGGCACAATTTCTGATTGGCTTTGACTTATGCTCTACGACTGTCGTAAATGAGGTCAAATGGGTATATTTTGGGTTATGATGAACTGTGGCTGAACGAAGGGAATAGTGCGATATGAATTGTCCACCCCTTGTCAGGGTTGTTTGAAATCTCAAGGCCACTCGAGGAGTAGTGAACTGGAATTGCGTGGCCACGCTCGGAAAGTATCTATGGTAGATAATTCTGGTCAGACAGTTACACTCCAGATCGAGGAAACCACTCAAGATATGATCAAGTGCAAGTACGACCTGCGAGACACCTTGCATTGAGTGGGAGATTGTAATAGGATAAGAGAATTGGTGATGCACACTTGTCTCGGACAAGTGGGAGATTGTTGGAATATGTGTCCTCAACAATAGTGCGATCACATGATTTAATATCATAATTAAATCTCATAATAAGAATACGTAAGGGATGATTCATTATATAATCAACTGATTGAAGGAAAAGTAGATCTATATACTTAACATATTCATATATGTTTAAATTTAATTTGTCATAAAATTAATTAGTGATCTTATGCATGCAAACTATAAACAATTTAAAGAAGAAATCATCATCTTACATTGGATGTTTCGGTTTTATGGGCACAAGTGAGTTCACCTACTCACTTGTTCTTGAGCTTCCAAATATTGGATGAACAAGGTTCAAATTAGAACCTCTCCCAAAAGCATATACCCAAGGAAACTCATAATTAACCAATATTATTTAGATCTAGTAATAATATTAGTTTTACTATAAAATTGACACAAAATAAATTGTATTTTGGCTCTTGAAAATTTCGGTCAAGAGGTGGTATTTTGTGAGATTTTATTTCTCTAGAATTTTCTCATATGGTTGGCCGAAAAAGGCCTTGGATAGTATGCCCAATGCTTTTTATTTTTGCTCTTCTCAAAAGCTTAGGTTTGCATGGCTACTTGTTAGCTTCCATCATTGTGTTTTCCACTTAACAATTAACACAATTTTATTCCACTAACTCCCTCCATAATTTCGGTACATTCAATATAAAATGGATGGTCCATTTTATTTTGTCATTTGTCAATTATAACATATGTGACATGTTACTTGACATATGAAATTGTAATGTATTTTTAACATATTAAAAACCAACATACTCATAAAATATGTCATATACAAAATCGACTAGTAATTCGTAATTACTTGTACCAAAATGGTTTCCAAATTATAAACTACAACATTCTGTATTTATAATAATTTCTTCATTCCGTTTCAATTGTTTCTGTAAACAATAATTTCATCTAAGTAATAAAACAATTCGATTACTTAGACCGTGTCTCATTTAATCATATTTACAATAAGATACGTAAATTATACTCACAAAATTATCCGTCAATTTTAAGCAATTTAATTAACTCGTATCGGTATACGATTAATTAAATAATCAATTAAGAGTATTTCCTATAGGTATGACCTAAGGGGATCAATCGATCACCACCGTCGCGCACGATAAGTAATGTCAAACTCTAGTCACCCAATCATTACCGATATGTGTGGACCAGTTGACTGTAAAATATTACAACCCACATGTATTCTTAAAATGAGATTTAATAATGATATTTAAATCATGTGATCGCACTATTGTTGAGGACACATTTCCCAACACTGATCATCATTAATCGGTAATGATTGGTTGACTAGAGTTTGACATTATTGTCGTATGACGGTGGTGGTCAGTCGATCCCTTAAGGTCACACCTAAAGGACAACTCCCTTAATGGATAAGTTTAGTAATTGTATGACGATACAAGTTAATCAATTCATTAAAATTGAACAATTCAATTGTGAGAGAGAATATTTATATCTTATTGTAATGGGATTAAATAAGATTCATTTTAGTAATTGAAATACTTTGTTACTAAAATTGTTTATTGTTTGATAAACAATTGAGATAAGAATGAATGGTTAATTATAATTACAAGATGTTGTGAATTATAATTATATGACCCATTTTATTTATGTGATCAAAGATCACTAGTCAATTTGTTGTATGTAATTTAATCAATTTATAAAATGATATTTATGTGATAAATATGCATTAAATTAATTAACAACATGTAAAATACTATATGTAACATATTGTGTGACAAATGACAAATTGACAAAATAAAATGGTAGTCCATTTTATATAGGTTGGACCGAAATGGAGGGAGTGTTAGTGGGTTATGGTTGTTTTATTTTATTTGATAAAATAGCATGATGATGCCTACCTACAACTAGCCTTACACCTACTCTTACACATCTTACACATCCAATTCTTGTGAAGACAAAAAGGAGAAAGTAAGATGCCCTCTTTGGACACACCCTACCCGGCCTCCACCTCCTCTTTATGAGAATTTTGTTCTCATTTTTTCCATTCACTCACTCATTCACATTTTCTACATGCAAAACATTCTCATATTCTCTCAATCTCTCTAAAACAAGTTTTTAGAAATACAGGTATTTTTTCATCCATTCTAATATCAAAATATGATTACTAGTGTAGTAATAGTAATAATATTAGAATTAATATTAAGGGTACTAGTGTATTAATCTAGTTAATTAGTATACTAGGTTAAGGGATTAGTCTTGGGTGCAATCTAAGGAGGATCTCTACTTTGTGATTTTTGGAGGATCATCCAACATATTAAGCTCAAGAACAAATAAGGAAGGTGACCTTATTTGTGCCCATTAATTTCGAACCAATATACAATGTAAGGGACATTGTTTTCTTATAAATTTCTTATTTTGTTATGCATGCACTAGATCTGAAGAACAAATAATTAAGAAGTTAATTAGTTCACTATTAGAGGAGTCTAATAATAGGTATATGAACCTAACATAGACTACGTATAAAGGCTCGCCAGCCATAAGAAGGAGTCATACCTTATGCATCTTCGGGACACATCCTTGAATCATTTGTACGCAAAGGCTTTCCAGCCAGTGTTGAAGGTGGTGCGTTTTGAGGCTCGCCAGCCATAGGAAGGGGTCATACCTGAGGCGTCTTCGGGATATGTCCTTGAATTGCTTCTTATGTGCGTGCAAAGGCTCGCTAGCTATGTTGATGGTGCGTTTTGAGGCTCGCCAGCCATGTTAAAGGTGCATTCTGAGGCTCGCCAGCCCGGCTGAGGGTGGTGCGTTCTGAGGCTCGCCAGCCATGTTGAATGTGATGCGTTTTGAGTCTCGCCAGCCATGTTGAATGTCGAATGATCGAATGTGGAAAATAGCCTGAAACATCGGGCTTATTTCAAGATATTGTCTGGTAATGACTTCCAACCAGGTTGACGTTGATATGTTCGGCTAGAGAGCAACGAACTCCAACTTGCTGGAGGTCCTAAATGAACTCCGTAGGGATAAATTATCTAAGCAAGGCTCTCTGGAAAACAACATAGGGAGAGCGCTGCGTCGGAATCATGAACGATGTTGCGAGGATCTTTGAAAGACCTGTGTAACTTCCATTTGAAAATCGGCACTCGCTGGGGAGTTAGAAACTTCACAGGACTCGCTGGGGATATGAGTTGCTGCTCGTTGGGAGTTACCGTATACCATGTAATCGAGCCCTTAGACTTGTCGGGTCGACGTTTGTTGGGAAGAACCTAGTACTCAGTTGAAGTGCGTTTATCTTCTCAAGATTATCTGCATGGTTAGTGACAACACAAATCCGCAGTCGCATAGACAAGAACGTAGGCATGCAAGCATGTAAGCACATAAGCATGTGAGCAATTAGCATATAAGCAACTAGCATGTAATATCTCACGCGAGGGGAGATAGAAGTTTTGAATGTTGTGAAGCTTAAAAGCTGTTAAGAGTTGGAATTTATTGCTCGTAGATCCGTGATTTGACACATCGGAGACACGTGACCGTTGTGACATTGACTCACATGGACGCATACTAATATCGTCGTTTAGTATCAAAAATAAATACCTAAGTACTACTAACGGAAGTCAGCAGTAAGTAGGGTCGATCTCCACAAGGAGGCGGTCACTATCTACTTGTCAGTTTAGTCCGTCTAAGGTCACAAGATGGGGGTTTGAGTAATTTTAACTAAACTAATAAAAGTAAGGGTCGAGAGAGAGTAAAAAGAGAGAAAAATGCTAGGAAGTCGGGTTATCATGATAGATGCACAAGTCAACTAAAGGTAGGTGATGTGACCATTATTTGCGCACATTTAGTCCCCCAATTGAGCCTATTTTGCATACTATTATAACATTTCATGGCCATTTTATCCGTCAAATCCTTCCTATTTGCTTTTCTATCGCATTTCATATGTTTTGTAGAAAAGGAGATAATAAGGCGGAAATTCCCGTCTTTCGTGCGTACTCGGAAGCTAGTTGACGATACTAGATGGACTAGTATGAAGAGGAAGCAAGGACTAAAGACCAATCCCACAAGAATAAAATTGAAGTGAACAAAAGGGAAGAAAAGAAGAAGAATTATTGCTGAAGAACAATCCGAGCGGATTGCCTCGAATCCGCCCGTCTCCTCACAGCACAATCCGAGCGGTTTCCTCCAAAGACGCTCGGATTGCACCGCCAGAATCTGCCCGGATTCCCTCGAATCCGCCCGTCTTCCACCACCAGAATCCGCCCGTCCCGACTCCAATACGCACGGATTCCTTTACAGCAATTTTCATGTTCTTCAAGCTCCGTGAAAGACGCTCTTCCTTCGAAAAATACCGGAGTCTCCCTGCTCAAATCTCAAAAGTGTAATTACTAGTTTAGCCCTTATTTAACCCTAATGCATCCACCTAATTTCCACTATAAATACCCCATTTGTAATAATCCTTTGAAACATCTTTTTAGCTAGAAAAATCCTTCCTTAGATTAGATTAGGAGTAGATTAGAATAGATTATCATTCAATCTTTCCACAAATTACACATTAATCTCTCCTTAATTATTGTTCAAGTTTATTATTCAAGTTTGTTATTGGGTAATTGAAGATTATTGGGTTATTATTGGAGGATTGACAACCCTTCATTGATCAATCAAGTTTCTTCTATTATTCTTTGCTTTATTATTTGGATCATCTCAAGTTTGGTATAATTCCTTTACTCTTTAATCTTTATTGTTCATTCTATTATCATGTTTATACTTGTTGTGATGATTGACATCATTAATGACATGTTTCCCATGATAATGAGTGAGTAGTTTCTTTAGCTAGGATTAATGGGTAATTAGGGGAAACCAACATGGGATTGATTCATGCTTAATCTAATATGTTTTCATAATCAAATTGCTTGCTTGTTGTGATGTCAACTTTATGCACATGTTATGTTTGATGAAATGCCAAGCCTATGAATCCTTGCATTTACAACCATCTCTTATCCACTCAACTTGACTTGTAAGATATAAACCAACTCGAGTCTTGTTAGACCATGCATAGAAGTTGAATAGGAGGAAAGTAAGTCGACTTGTAGGTGTTGTACAATCTAATCGATTCGGCTCCGGGACCCAACTCTTCCTATGAACCGTAAGACATAAACCAACTTGGTTCCTTTACAACATTAATTACTTGCAACTTTGTAAACATGTTTGTGTGATCAACACCATGAATCCCCTATGACCCCATGATATCCTAGCACTTTTAATCAATTGTTTACATCTTTTCTTTTATTTGTTTTACTCTATCACTTTTATTAGTCTAGAACACAACTACAAACCCAAACAAATCGTGACACTAGTATAAATTGAGATAGATAGACTTAGAACCCAAAGCACACCGTCCCATGGATCGACCTCGACTTACCGCTAACTAGTAGTTTGTTGAGTATTATAAATGTGTTTGATTGGATGAGTGACGACAACGTCCGGATCAGTAGGTCAGTCGATCTAATGTGAGAAGGGTAAAGAAAGGTCCTTCCGGTCCGCTATCCGCCCTAAAATACAACTAGCTTAGCTTTCGCCCTCTCCATAGTGTAGTCTATCGCCCATAACAGGTCTATTCATTCCAATCTTCCGATCTAGGTCTGAACTTAACCAAATTAACTAGTTCAGTTGCATGCATTCAACTAAACGATTATAATTAAATTGTTAATGCAATAATTCTCACAATAAATCTTAACCAACTATCGCATCATCGCCACACTACCATGACTCCCCTAATCCTAGCATTATGGAATTAGCTACGCATAAATATAAATAAAGCAAGAACAAGAGATGAAGAAATAATAACCATTGCAAATTAAAGAGAGTAAAGAGAGAATTACAAGTTAACACTACAGATACAGGCTATAACAACGGTCAAAAACCGTTGTTATATAAAAATGCGGACGTTGTTAAAGCGTCCGTTGTAAAAGGTTTTAACAACGGTTGGTTTTCTTAAGGAAACCGTTGTGAAAAATATTAACAACGGTTTTAAGTATAAAAACCCGTTGTGGAAAGTGTGACTCAATTTTGGGGGGAAAGTTATAACAACGGGTTTGAATATACAAAACCGTTGTTATATATAACGACAACGGGTTGTTTGTAAATAACCGTTGTTGTTTGTTCTTAAAAAAAAAAAATTAAATATTACTAGATGCATGTATAATTACGGCCCGTTAGAATTCCGATGCATGCAGAATATCCCTTAAATTAATTACCAACGGTTTTGAAAAAACTTATAAATGTGACTAGCTATAAATATTAAAGCATCCTTTACTAACATTCATTAATTGAAACAACATGGCAATGAACCCTAATTTTATCAACAACGAAGAATGGCTTACACAAACGATTGAAGATGATGGGAAGGTTCTCGTCGGGCTTCCCGTCGATCAACACCCATTAATCAAAGCATCCCTTGAACATCAACGGAATTATTGGATTAAGAGGCGTGAAGCAGTCCGGCTTGTCAACAAAGCCTCATCATCATCATCATCTTCATACCCTCGTCGGCCTGTTACTCGCAACTTGGCGCGACAGAGATATGTTGAGTTGTACTCTTCCAACCTTATCTCCACATGCAAGTCGTGTCCTTGCATATATTCAATCTGTTATTGCAAAATATGAAGCCAATGACCCGGAAGTTAGCGGTATACCAGAGTGGCGTGATTGGTGGCAGGTTGAGAAGCGCTTTTTACGCTTAACCGGGGTTGTTCCGGCTTATTATACATCTTTTGATTTCTGATAATTGCTGTAATGTATTTGGTTTAAAATTAAATGAAATGATCATTTTGAAAGTGTTGAGTTATGCTTGTTTGATTTGCTTCCATTTTTTCAACTCCATAGATCTATCAGTCATCATCAAGATCCAAATTATTACTGCCATCATCATGTCAATAAGATTTGAAGCAAAGATTGAGAGATATGATGATGCTTGATTATGGCACAACTTCCTAACATATATATTAATTAAAAAACAACTCAACCCACACATTGCTTAGTATAAATACATTGCATTATGTCAACTAACATGCATTTCCATTATCTCAATATATTCTCCAAACCCTAACTGCTAAAACAAACTCCAAATAAATTAACCCTCTCCTTAATCTTTCAAAACAAACTCCAAACTCCAACAAAATGAATGATATATCATCCTTAAGACTCTTACTATGCTCGATCCGTACTGAAGGACGCCAAAGAAGATGGAAATGAAATAATTAGAAACACATACATGGAAATGAAATAATTAGTGAGATCTTTGAACTAACCTAATGGTCGATAAAAACACATACATGGAAATGAAATAATTAGAAAAATAAAATAATGACGATGAAACAAACCCGATAATTACGTAACGTACGTAAAGAGACGATGAAATCAAGTGACGGCGAGAAGATAAAGCGACGATGAGAAAGAGAGAAAGAGACGATGAGAAAGTGTGTGTTTTGTGTTTGTGTTTCGTCTTCTTCGGGTTTGTGTTTTGTGGGCAGCAGACTTGTGTTTGTGTGGTTTATAGTATGGAAGGTATTGACAACGGTTATTAAACAACAACTGTTGTGAAATATGTTTTAACAACGGTTGTAAAAAACACCCGTTGTTAAATAGGTTTTAACAACGGGTTTCAAAAATAACCGTTGTGATTACTTTTCACTAACTTTGCGCCAATTTTGTGCCAAATTATTAACAACGGTTGTGCATGTGTGACCCGTTGTTAAAACGAATAACAACGGTTTTTATAACCATACCCGTTGTAATTGATTTTAGTAAAATTCGCGCCATACATTCTACAACGTCTATTGTGATTTTCGTGAATAATCGTTGTTAAAGGGGCATTGTAGTTGCCTGGATTTTTAGTAGTGTAAGTTCCGGAGTAAAGAGAGGCAAGAACAAAGTAGCAGCAATTAAGAGAGAAAAATAGTGTTTAAGAGTGTATGAGATATCTTTATAGCCTAATCACGACTTCCTTTATATAGGGAAGTAATTATTAGCATAAAATAAACCTAACACGAATTAAGAAACCCGTGTATAATAGCTAAATACTCGATCGAGGACTTTTATATCACTCGATCGAACAAATCCAAGCTAAAACCTCTCGATCAAGGACTTTAGGTACTCGATCGAACACTATCAAAAAGAGGTTATTCGATCGAGTAGAAAATGGACTTGATCGAACAAGATAGTACTTGATCGAGTACTTTCCAGCGCACAATTCCTGCTTCGCGCACTGAATTTCAAACGGCTGCCATTTCTTCGTTACTTGGACAAACAGAGAGTTTCCGGTGGTGTTTTAAAACTAAGAGGACAAGCTTACATCTCCAATTGGAAACACCTGAAAATTAGTTGTAGAACACGAGATATGGCTCTTCAAATTAGGCACTAGTAATTTGAAGTTCTTCATTTGCTCGCCTAGCTATCTTACTTCTTTGCGCATCACCATTTGTAGTTTCCAAGCTCCGACTCAACTCATCTCCTAAATGCATGCATAGGGACATTTATTAAGCTTGATTTCGCTTCTCTTCGGTTCAGTCCTGCAAATAAGACAAGAGAAACCAAAGTAGACAACTCGGGGGACATTTGTAGCTAAACACTACTAAATGCGTGCAAATGAAGTATAAAATACCTATATAAAATGCACGCATCAAATCTCCTCAAACCAAACCTTTGCTTGTCCCCAAGCAAACTATATGAAAAACTAATGGAATGAAAAAAGAAAGCTCAGAGCTAGCTACAAAAGCCCACTTAAACCAATTTAATGCAGCAAACTAACACTTATAGCAAAATAAGTCAAGTGCAAACGAGTTATAAGATGTATATAACAAAGCTGAATCGTCAACCTTGCAAGACCTTTGATAATGGACTCTCACGGGTCACTCTTCTCTCATGAATCAAAGGGTAAGCATATGAATGTAAGAGAAGAAGGAAACATAGTCGCTCACCTAAACTACGACCCACATAAACATGCATGCAACTAATATGATAGAAAATTCTAACTACCGTACATACATTCCAACCAAACAAGGTCTGTCACAGCCGAGGGCTTACAAAATATGGTAAAGTGAGGCAATGGGTAAGAAAAGGCAAAACATTTTTGGGAATGCGAGGCTAATAGTCAAGCTAGCAACCTAATCAAAACCAAACCAAATAATATCTGATTCTTAATCCATCAAAATTAAGCACAATGCCCTTGATTTTGCATTCAAACTCACCAAACCGAACCAAACATACTCCTCAATATATATAGGTAAAGTATAGGAGTAAGACCGTCACAAACGAATTTTTTTTCTTTTTTCTTTTTCTCGGTTCTTTTCCCTTTTTTTTTTCTTTTTCACGTTTCTTTTTCTTTTTCTTCATTTTTTTCATCCTCCTTTTTCTTCATAAATTACCAGCTCCAAATCAATACAATACAAACCAAACTTGGCACGATAAATTATATACCGCAAAAACATACACTAAACTAGCTTGACAAGGCAGGCTAAATTTTGGATGTAGTTAAGGGTCAAAAGGCAAATTTGGCTAAATGTGGAGTTAAATGGGTAAAAATAAAAGAAAGGGGAAATGTAAGTGCCTCCCTGCATGCGACACCAACCACTAACCCGAATGTACGTAGGCAAAAAGCAATTGAATTTCATATACGTGCAAATTAATGAACATGTTATGTAAGGAGTAACTACTCACAATCCTACATGAAACTGGTCATAAATGACACCAGTTTATAAGGCTCTAATCCTTAGAAATTATAAGTGGTTTGCCAAAATTTCAGGTCAAGACTATTCGTTCAGCTAAATTTAAACATGAACTCGTAGATTATGCAATAAGACAATGCTAAAAGATATTGGTTTGTGCAAGGCTTAAGCAAAGGACAAATTATAGTGCAATTTCATCATAGAAATCCACCGTTCCGACTCGATTATATGCTAAAATAAACGTTAAACTTTTGAATTTTTTTAAATTTTTAATTTTTATGAGATTTTCTGATTTTTATAAAAATAAACAAGCAATGCATACTGAAATTAAACGTGATAACAGAAATGCATTAAAAACATAAATCAAGCAATGCATACTGAAATTAAAAGTGATAACAGAAATGCATTAAAACATAAATGCAGACACAGATATGGATGCATAACCTCCCCAAATGGAACCGTACAATGCCCTCATTGTACCCAAAAATAGGGAAAGGAAATGCAAACTAAAAAGGAGAGAGTGGAGATGCGGAAAACTCACAAGAATACGCGAAGTAGGGACCTCCCCAAACCAGCCAGCAACATGGGAGGTCGCTAAATAGCCCCAGAACAGCGTCACCGGAAGCGAATCAAAGCAAGCCAACTCAATCAAGAGAGTGGATTACTCGATCGAGTGAAATGGGCTGTGGAAGTGCTCGATCGAGAAAAGGGGAATGCTCGATCGAAATGGTCGTGTCTGTGGATGCTCGATCGAAGATGGAAAGCATTCGATCAAGGGAGTAAGTCACTCGATCGGGTATGTAATACCCCCTATTTTGATATTAATAATTTATGTAATTAATAATTAGTTAAAAGCATTTCTAATAATAATTACAAATAAGACGTTAAGTAAAATATAAAATTAATAATCCAAGTCGGGAATTGGGCTTACGTAATAATCGAGTATTGGGTCGTGTATCATTGATTAATTGGACCGGAATTTATTATAATAAGATATGAGTATAATTGGGATTTGCACCGGGAATTTATAATAGATAATATGGAAATAATAATAATAATGGAAAAGTAATAATTATATTAATTATCCTAATAATTTAATTTGTAAAAGAGATGTATGGTAATTCTAATTATGGTAAGAATAGTAATATATGATAATAATAATTTATGATGGTAATAATAATAATAATTCATACACTAATTAGAATAAGGTAATTATAATAGTTTCCTAATTGACCTTACATACTCTCTAATCTTACACTATAAATACCATGTTAATTCTGAAAAGTAATTCATAAAAATAAGAGAAGGAGTTTAAGAGACGGAAAGAGCAAATAAAACAAGAGATAAAAGGTAAGACCGTCACAACTCATGTTTATATCGTCTTAATAATTTAAGTTAACGTTTATACACCGTATGGACCACCTTGAACAGTGTCGTGGACCTTAGTAGCTGCCCTTGACTGTCGTGACTATAATAAGACAA